>NC_065529.1:24138837-24172002 GCF_006386435.1 Epinephelus moara
TGTGTCATAAGAATACATGAAATATTAAACCAGTGTGTAATTTGTCAGTTGCACAGATTATATTGCTTCAACACGTATCTTTTAAAGGTCAGTTTAAAGGTACAGTACGAACACTATAGTAAATATTACACTACAACAACACTAATCTGGAGGGGGTTCATCTGCAAAAACTAATAAAAAACTAAAAAACGGCATTCGGTATTTGGTACTCGGTATTCGGCCAAGCGTTTAATATTATTCGGCTTCGGCCACAAATTTTCATTTCGGTGCATCCCTATTAGCAATGTTATTTGTCCCTGTTTATACTTGTATTTGAAGCTTTTTTGAAACTTTTTAAGTTTTGCTGCTCTTCTTGACCAGGACTTCCTGGCAGAAGAGATAAATGAATACAGGGCTTTCGAAAGGCATAACAGGCACAAATGTGGATATAACTGTGTGCGTGGCCCTTTGACCTTCTAGCAGAAGTGACGTAGGCAGTAAGAAATTCTGAACACAAGTGTTCCGCTGGAGATACATGATAGACACAGACATAAACCCTGATGTGTCTCAGCTGTCCACTGGTGTCAGTTCACCTAAATGCATTTTATAAACAAAGAAAACGGGGTCTTTGTTACAGCAGAAAATTGTCTACATTTAATTTGCACCTTCCTGTATCAATAATAATAAATAATAATTGTATTTGTATAGCACTTATCTAAACAAGGTTACAAAGTGCTAAAGGTAGGAGGTAAAAAAATAAAGAACTAAAGGAAATGAAACACAAAAGTTACAAATCAGTCATTAAAAAGGAAAACTTTCCTATAAAAATATGTTTTAAGGAATGATTTAAATGTAATGTGTTAGCCAGCTTAATCTCCTCAGGCAGAGAATTCCAGAGCCGTGGGGCCTTGATGGCAAAAGCCCAGTCACCTTTGGTTACTAACCTCGATCTAGGGACAACTAGCGAGGGTAGACTTGAGGATCTTGGGTCATGACTTGGATCATAGGTCGTCAGAAGCTTAGCTATATAACTTGGTGCTGAACCATGTTGCACTTTAAAAGTTATTTAAAGAATCTTAAAATCATTTCTGAAGTTAACTGGCAACCAGTGGAGGGAGGCGATTATTGGGGTGATATGTGACCTAGGATTTGTCCCAGTTAAAATATGAGCTGTAGCATTCTGCAGAAGTTGAAGCCGAGCTACTGAAGATTTGCTGAGGCATTTAAACAGTGTATTACAGTAGTCGAGGCGCAAGAATACAAAGGCATGAATAAGCTTTTCTAGGTCAGGAATAGACACTGCTGATTTAATTTTAGTAATATTTCAATATTAGGTGGAAGAAGCAGGATTTAATGAGATAATTGACCCGTGGTTCAAAGTTCAATTGAGAATCAAAAGTGATGCCTAAATTTCTCCCTGTAGAATTTATATTAGTTGCCAGAGGACCAATAAATGGTTGTAATAATTCCCTTGCTTGGTGATCAGGGCCAAAGATTAGTACTTCTGTCTTGTCTGAGTTTAGCTGCAGAAAATTACAAGTATCTGGCTTAAAGGACAGGTAGATTTGGGTGTCATCAGTGTAACAGTGGTAGGATACCTAATTAAAATGGCTGATAATGCGTATGGAAGCAAATAAAGTGAAAACAAAGTAGGATCAAGAATAGATCCCTGTGGCACTCCACACATTAGTGGAGCTGAAGGTGAAAATTCTCTATCTGAGAGATACGATTCAAACCATTTAAGAGCAGTTCCAGATCTACCAACACACGGATTTAGTCTATTGATGAGAATGTTATGATCGACAGCGTTGAAAGCAGCACTGACATCAAGAAGCAATAAAATGGAACATTCCCCAGCATCAGCACCCATCAGTGAATCATTAGTGGCCCTTTGGAGAGCAGTTTCAGTGCTATGCTGTTTGTGAAATCCAGATTGAAATGCATCTAAGATGTTTAACATAAATAATAATGGAGTTAGCACCACCTTTTTAAGAACTTTGGATAACAAATGCAGCATAAACGTAAAAAATTTAAAGCTTCAACATATCTGCTATACATGAAATGTACGTAACATTGCTGTGGTCTGCAGAACACACAATGCCAACATTTATCACGGCGATTGGGTTGCAAAATGAGGTAATCCTTTCTTGATCCCGGTTCAGTAAAGAAGGTAGAGATCATCCATCCTAATGCTAACAGAAAGCAGGCTATCTGAGGACAGATTGCATGTGATTAGCAGTCGTAATAGCACTGATGAGTGGATTAACTGATTTCAAAGAAATGTTGTTCCTTCAAGATTGGATCCAATTGAACTGATTTGCGCAATTAGAGACTAAATTCAGCTAAAATTTTTGGGTGCATATATGTTATGTGTGTCTAGCGTTTATGTATGTGTGTATGTTTCATTGTACTGTGCATCATTGCTTTTGACCTGAGAGTGTCTCAGTGATGAGATAAGAACAGGATATGAATAATGAGGAAATCTTGTAATGGCTTCTGGCCTGGTTTGACTCCAATGAATCAATCAATTCAATTAATTCAATTAATTAAATGTCCTGTCAGACATCCCTATAAATGTACAGCCAGTCTTTTGTAATGGACTGCCATAGCCATAGTGCATGAGACACTGAACTAACCATCACATGAAAAGCAAACTTTGATTCTCCTCACTGACACACTAAAGGCAAAATGAAGCACGGTCGTGTTACGGAACTTCCAGAGGACTTCTGGATCCCCATCCCTCTGGATACGGACAACATCACAGCTTTCAGCCCCTTCCTGATCCCCCAGGACCATCTAGCAAGCTCAAGTACCTACTATGCAATGGCTGTGTACATGTTATTTTTATTTTTTGCGGGCACCAGCATCAATGCGCTTACAGTCGCATGCACCATCCAAAACAAGAAGCTCCGGTCCCACCTCAACTACATCCTGGTGAACCTGGCCGTGGCAAACCTTCTTGTGTCCTGTGTGGGCTCCTTCACTGCCTTCTGCTCCTTTGCATCGAGATATTTTATCTTTGGAGCACTAGCATGCAAGATTGAAGGTTTTGTGGCAACGCTTGGTGGTAAGAACTTTGAGACATAGATATATAAGATTATGGTACATTTAAATGAGCTGAAAAAAAGTTATCTGTTTTATCTTGTTCCAGGTATGGTAAGCCTGTGGTCTCTTGCTGTGATAGCGTTTGAAAGATGGCTGGTCATCTGCAAACCACTTGGTAACTTTATTTTCAAGCCTGATCATGCTATAGCTTGCTGTGCATTCACCTGGGTGTTTGCACTGATTGCCTCAGCTCCTCCACTGTTCGGATGGAGCAGGTCAGTATCACTCACACACCTTTACATTTGCGCTGATCATGATAGAAAGCTGCCATGTGCATTCAATGCTAATGTGAACATCTCTCCAGATATATCCCAGAAGGCATGCAGTGCTCCTGTGGTCCAGACTGGTACACCACAAACAACAAATACAACAACGAATCCTACGTGATGTTTCTTTTCTGCTTCTGCTTTGCTGTTCCCTTGACCACCATTATCTTCTGCTATGCTCAGCTGCTCATCACACTGAAAATGGTGAGACAAAGTTAGAAAACTAAAACAGAATTAAAGAATGTTTATACATTTCTAGTCAGAAATGTATAAACTATTTCTATGAAACGAATTTAAACCTAGCTGTATCTCTTGTGTGAATAAACTGTTTGGTTCATGGACCACTAAAAATGCAGAAGTCACAAGGCTCAAATCACTTCTCTTATTCAACAGGCAGCGAAGGCCCAAGCTGAATCTGCCTCCACCCAGAAGGCAGAGCGGGAGGTGACCAGGATGGTGGTCGTCATGGTGCTGGGCTTCCTGGTGTGCTGGTTGCCTTACACCTCCTTTGCTCTTTGGATCGTCAACAACCGTGGGCAGCCTTTTGACCTGAGATTTGCTTCTATACCAGCTGTCTTTTCCAAGTCTTCTACAGTCTACAACCCAATCATCTATGTTCTCCTCAACAAACAGGTCAGTTGGATGTCCTGTTGAATGAAAATACATTACAGTTATGGTTAAAAGGTATATTTTTGAAACTGTTTTTCTGTTGATGTTTTTCAGTTCCGCTCATGCATGATGAAAATGCTGGGGATGGGTGGAGGTGAGGATGAAGAGTCGTCGACACAGTCAGTGACTGAAGTCTCCAAAGTTGGACCTGCTTAGACTGAGCATCAAGACTGTTGACCTCTCTGCCACTGACTCTTGGGAATTGTAAATAACAGTATATGTATGTGTGTTTTGTCATATGAAAAAATCAGCACGTTCTTATCCCCAGGGTGTCGGATACGGTAGCATCTTCAGCGGCCGTCGGTGTGTGATTCCGATGCACAAGGCACCCTTTAGCGTCTGTATGAGATGTATCAGGCTTTCAGCTAACTCCAGTTTAAACTCATAAGGGGATGGGAACAGATGAATTTCACCCATGAGACCACCGTTCGCGTTCTGTGTGAAACCAAAAGTCACCACTGACCCTCTTTTTAACTATATTACGTTAATGACATACTTGTTAACTTGTTGAGTAAATTTACACAACAATCATACTTATTTTAACCCAAACCATAGTCTTTTTTCTAAACCTAACTGAGTAGTTTTGCTGCCTAAACTGAAAATAGTTTTCATGACAAAACCTATGTTTCTGTAAAAACAGAGGTTTATTTTGAAAAGACACCATATATGTAACGAGCAAAAACGGAGACCCTGTCCCTGAGCATCCAAAACTGACTCTAGAGGGAGTCCCTACTGGTCACAGGGCCACTGACCAAGCCGTCGTATTTGACGAGTTGGAAGTGAGAATGTGTTGGAAAAAATATATGCAATGTTGCAATTCAAATAATGAAGAACTCATAAATAATCTGCAAAGTGAAAAATAAAAAAATACAAACATGTATATGGTGTCTGTATGTTGTTGATACTGGAAAACAAACAAGTCACTGGATTTTGACTGTTGACAGTTTCCTTACATGGGTATTGTGTCGTAAGGCACATGTTCATTGCGACATGTGAGAGGCTGTTGCACAAGCTGTGTTATGACAGTAACTTATTATTTAGTGAGAAATTCAAAAAAGCCATGTGGTAACAGAGTTATTTTTGTTTCTTTTAAACTACAGCAATATCTGTTTTTTTTTTTCTTTTTTTCATAATACAGCTGCTTTATGTTGCTTTTTATGTCCCTATGCAGTTCAACACATTTTTATTGTTCATTTCAACTTCATCCTCTAGTCTCAGTTAAATCACCTGCCTCCCCTGATATAATGATGTATAATCTCCCTGTGTGCATTGGGCTGTTGGACTGACAGAGTTACGGTGCAGTGAGCACCTTCTGCACTTCTCAACATCTTATGCACCCTTTAAGCTCAGGGAAGGAGGCAAAATGCCAAAAAGGTAACACAAAGCTTGAGTTAAACCAGTAGAGTGGATTACAAAGAGCCACAAGAAATGAGATTATCAGAATTAACGTTATTGGAAACCAAATTAGCAGGCAAAGACCTGCTGTGCTCTTCCTTAAGAAAGTGGGATTAACCTGTTTAACTCGGTCTTGATGCAGTCCCAGATGATGCTTCAGGGCCTGGACACATGCAGCATTTTTGCACCCTTAAATTTAGCACGTTTCTCATGTATATATCACTAGTAAATATGAAGAAGGAGTTGATCATTATAGCACAGGGCTTCCGGAGCTTTATGATCTGTCCCAATGGACAGATAATTTAATACACTCCTAAAAAACAAAGCCTGGAAGAGGATCAGCTCTGAACTCTGGATTTCTGGTAAGTAGGTTATAGTTGCAACCAACGTGAGATACCACCTGCCTCTATGCCCTTGAAAGTTGGCACCCGAGTAGGCACAAGTAGCACCCAGCACCACTTTGCATTTTCCATGCAGTAAAAGACCTGGAATGGGTATGTGCCCCCTAGCAAACAGTGCTAAAGTTCTTCCAACAGAACCAGAGTGCTCCCTCCCCTCTCTTTTAAAACCATCAATCTGTTTTCTAACAAAAACCACTTGATATTTAGTGAACTGGGCAAATAAGAAGCACTTCCTCTGACACATCCACCCAATGACAATAACACTTATTATGAAATTTGCAGCATGTGCCAACTGGCTGTACTTTGAACGCATGCCAGACATTGTCCTCAACCTTTCATCCTAGCTGTAATGCTTAAGCTGTCTGCCAGTGCCACACTTTATCAAAACATCCGTGCTGCAACCTCTTTGGCAGCTCAGCCAGAGGGGAAAGCCACTAAATGACTTATACCAATTAATGCAACCCCAATAATCAGTCGTTTGTAGAATTGATTAACTTTTTAATTGGGATCAGTAGCATCTTTTGGCCCTTTATAAAAGTCAGTCCTCCACAAAAGAACAGCACGAGACTTTAGGGACGCAGACAACACAGCATTAATGTCTGCCTCTTGAAAGTTTTATTCTTCATTACCATTATATGATATAGGCAAAGCAACAACATAAGCAAGGAGGTATACCGATTGTGATTGATTTTCATATTAAGAAGGGCTAAATGAGGACAAATCGCGGCATGGAGTTGCCAGAGGACTTCTGGATACCCGTTGCCCTGGACACTAACAACATCACATCACTGAGTCCTTTTCTGGTTCCTCAGGACCACCTGGGTGGCACGGGCACCTTCTACATCATGGCAGGATTCATGTTCTTTTTATTTACAGTTGGCACTAGCATTAACGTCCTCACCATTGCATGCACCATCCAGCACAAGAAGCTCCGTTCCCATCTCAACTACATCCTGGTGAACTTGGCCGTGGCAAACCTTCTTGTGTCCTGTGTGGGCTCCTTCACTGCCTGCTGCTCCTTTGCAACCAGATATTTCATCTTTGGACCTCTAGCATGCAAGATTGAGGGTTTTATGGCGACACTTGGCGGTAAGATTTAAGCTGTAGTTTTGAAACAATAAACTAATTCCACTAGATCATGCCTTTCTACTACTGGACTTATCTATAATGGTTTGAAAAATGTTTTAAATTCTCTGTCTCTGTCATTCCAGGTATGGTAAGCCTGTGGTCTCTTGCTGTGGTAGCATTTGAAAGATGGCTGGTCATCTGCAAACCACTTGGAAACTTTGTTTTCAAGCCTGACCATGCCATAGCTTGCTGTGCATTTACCTGGGTGTTTGCACTGATTGCCTCACTACCTCCACTGTTTGGATGGAGCAGGTAAGCAACAAAAACCAATGTAAACACTGAAAACTTATCTCGGGAAGCTGGAATGTACACTGAATGCCATTGTGAATATCTGTCCAGATATATCCCAGAAGGCCTGCAGTGCTCCTGTGGTCCAGACTGGTACACCACGAACAACAAATACAACAACGAATCCTACGTGATGTTTCTTTTCTGCTTCTGCTTTGCTGTTCCCTTCGCCACCATTATCTTCTGCTATGCTCAGCTGCTCATCACACTGAAAATGGTGAGGCAAACAAACATGCCAGGTGCCAGGATGAAGTTGATAAGGGGGCTGTTTAAAAGTGCAATGATACAAGTTGTTTTTGATAAAATGAAACTTCATTGATTTACCATGCAACAGCCACAGAAAGGCTAAATAACAAAAACATAAAGGTAGGGTTTCAAAATCAAATAAAACATTAATCAGACTCACTTAAGAACGTAGCACTTGCAGAGTGCTGTTTTTTTTTTTAACTTCTGTGTGTAAGATTCTGTGTCTACCTAAAGCAGATGGAGGCATGCATCAACAACTGTTTTGTGGCTTACAGATTTCCTCAGCTCAGCCCTGCATCTGCCTGAGGAGTCACATGTACCTTGACGTAAACTTTTGTAATTTTGTATTTTTCTGTACATGTATTTTGCCTATACATAGGGAGGAAATGAAGCCTAAACTAAATAACAAAAAAGCCTTAAATTAAATAGCATAAAGCCCAAATGTAGTTACTTTGGTTTACTTAAAAAGGTTTTGAAAAGGCTGCATTTTTACACGTGACACTAAAAAAAAGTCTTCTCAAGAGTAAACAACATTTATATTTGAGTGATCTTGTGTCTTATCAAAGCCAAAGTTTATAAGTAGAAACCATTTGACTGACTTAGTAATAGCTGGACCGTCAACATAGAGTGACTGACTGTTCAGAAAACACTTGTGTATGTGCACTAACTACGATCCCCGGTGACACTACTGGCTCATTTATAACCTCTTTGAACCAACTTGCTTCCTCAACAGGCAGCGAAGGCCCAAGCTGAATCTGCCTCCACCCAGAAGGCAGAGCGGGAGGTGACCAGGATGGTGGTCGTCATGGTGCTGGGCTTCCTGGTGTGCTGGATGCCTTACGCCTCCTTTGCTCTTTGGGTCGTCAACAATCGGGGACAACCTTTTGACCTGAGACTGGCAACCATTCCCTCCTGTCTGTCCAAAGCCTCCACAGTCTACAACCCTGTCATCTATGTTCTCCTCAACAAACAGGTCTGTTAAATGTTTGGTTTGAAACAGTGCACTTTTTGCTTTGTTGCAAAGAAGTATGTGGAAGAGCTGTTGAGAGAAACCGATAGGGAAACCCAACAATAACCCTGTTTTTGGGTTTTTAACACATGAAGCTGACAATGTGCCAAAACAGAGTTTGTGTATCACATAGGGCTGTGCAATATATCCTAGATTTTGAACATCGTAATATCGTAGGTGTCGTCCTTTCCTGAGTTTAAAGGCTGCATTACAGTAAAGTGATGTAATTGTTGGAACTTACCACACTGTTCTAGCTGTTCTGTTATTTGCCTTTACCCACTTAGTTATTATATCCACATTACTGATGATTATTTTCAGAAATCTCATTGTGTTAATATTTTGTAAGGCACCAATAGTCAATCCTACAGTGCCCTTACAATATCAATATCAAGGAATTTGGTAGTGTGACTTTCTCCATACTGCCCTGCCTTTGTGTCACATAAGCACTGTCCTGTTTCTGATGTCAGTCTGAGGTGCATGAGTGCAACAGTTTGTTATGAAATCATGAAGTGTCTTCCTCTTAGCTTTTAACAGATCATATAGAAACTCGGAAAATTACTTGCTAGTAGATGTTTTGCGTCAGTGCTGTCTTGTGCATATACCTCACGAATGCAACATTTTTATATCATGTCAAAAAAAACAGAATATGTTAAATCATTAATTTATCCACTTTGCTATGCCACTATGTGTAGAAGTATTCCTACAGTCCCACTAAAAACTGGTGTAGTATCTGCCACAGTGCAAGTTTTGATGCGACCACCAGGCGACATACACTATAGTGCCTTTAATTTGCCTGCAGATCTTTGAATCTGCTCACGTCACTGAGTTGACTGGTTCGTCTGCCAATGTGACATGAAATTTCAGTTTCAGAAATAAAAAAAGCAACCAAAGAGTGCCATGGGGGGACTCACTTAGCCAATCAGCACAACAAACGGGGTTAACACTGTTGTCAAATTGTTGTCAGGTTGTTTGGCAAAGTGCTGAAGATAGATGCTACTGTTGAGGCAGTTCTAAATCCAGGTCTTGTCAACATTGCCCGATATCAAAGTTTGTTGTTACTTCTCTCTGCTCCACTCTTAAAACATTGGCAAAACCAGCATGTTGGCATGGCTACATATCAGTGTGGACTCAACATGAAGTAAGATTCAGGCGGACATGCTCTCTAGTAACTGGTTTGGGAAAATCGAATCCCCTTGCCCCACAGAAATCAGTTAGAATGGATGCAATGTCAGACTGAAAATAGAAACAGAGTGTAGAAAGTTGACAATTCTGTCTAATATCAGGAGAGCCTTTAATGTTTAAAATTAACATTTTGCTTCCTTTCACCCTCTGTTATCTTCACACTTTATGATAAAAATAGATAGGCTACCACATTTTGTCCTACACAAACAACGTACATTTTAACTACTTTTTACCTTTTTGTAATTTCAGTTCCGTTCATGCATGATGGCGATGGTGGGGATGGGTGGAGGTGAGGAGGAATCCTCCACATCACAATCAGTAACTGAAGTCTCCAAAGTTGGGCCTGCTTAGCCTGAACATCAAGGCTTGCCACGAATTATTGTGAATTGTAAATAACAATAAATGTATGTGTTCTGTCATATAAAATATATATATATATAGGCTCTGCTGATATTCGAGTAAGAAGTCATAAATAATCTGCAAAGTGAAAAATAAAAAAAAAAATAAAAAAAACATTTCTATATAGTGTCCGTTTGTTGATGACATTTACTGGTTTGGACTGCATGCAGTTTCCCTGTATGGGCATTGTGTTGTGAGGCACATATTCACTCCAAGAAATGAAAAAAAAGCAATGTGGTGACAGTCGTTGTTTTTGTTACTGTTAATGATTCCAACCAAATTATTGCAAAATATAGTTTCATGAGTCTTCATGAGACAGGGGACATGATCAGTGTCTCCAATTCAGTATCTAACCAAATGTCTCCCCTTCTGTTCCTGAGTTTTGATGCTGAATAATTGCCAGGAATTTGTTTTTGCAGAACAGTATGATGTCACAGGGAAGTTGACCTTTCACCTTTTGGATATAAAATATCATCGTAGTCATTTTTATTAGCGTATGAACTCTTAAATTATGGCCAAAAACATGTTTTTTGAGGTCACAGTGATGCTGACCTTTGACTTTCGACCACCAATTTCTATTTATTTCATCGTTGTGAATGTTTGTGCCAAATTTGAAAAAATTCCCTTGAGGCATTCTTAAGATGTTGCGTTAACGAGAATGAGACAGACAGAGGGTCAACCTGAAAACAAAATTGCCTTTGGCCTCGGCTATTGCTGGCGCATATGTATAATAAGAATCTGTTTCTTTGAAATTGTTGGTGACATAAAGTCTGAGGTAACCCAGTACAACCTGGATTACTGAGGGCCAAATGCATGCAAATGACCACCCGCACATCACTGATGATGAGATTACGTGGTTCACAAACAGTGCTACACTGGGATGTATCAAGATGATCCTTGCAAGCTCTGGTACTGAGCTACTAATCTCTATATTAACTCAAAGGTGGCACATTTTTTATTGTGGGAGTGCATGATGTGTGTACACATACACTAGTATAAGTATGTGTGATCCGTGAACCAAAGCTTTAAAGCCCCTCCTTGAGCCAATTAAGTTTAGCCTGAGTGATATTCCTAGTTCCTATAAATGCGCCCTTAACTCTCCATCAGAGAGAGACAACGGTCAGTCAGAGGACTGTGAAACAGTCAGAAGTATCAGCACTATTTAAAATCAGATGCAAATTATTTGTAGTCTTGGTACAATAATACCATTTTAACATCTTTCTGAAAAGTGCTTGAATTTTTATTTGACACAGAACCAGACAAAAATGAGGGGAAGTCGTCCAGTGGAGCTCCCAGAGGACTTCTGGATTCCCATCCCTCTGGACACCAACAACATCACATCCTTCAGTCCATACCTAGTTCCTCAGGACCACTTAGGGAGCCTTGGGATATTTTATTCCATGTCAGCATTTATGTTCTTCCTGTTTGTGACCGGTACAGGCATTAATATCCTCACTATCGCATGTACTGTTCAATATAAGAAGCTCCGCTCTCATCTGAACTACATTCTGGTGAACTTGGCTGTGGCAAACCTCCTCGTCTCCTCTGTCGGCTCCTTCACCTGCTTCTACTGCTTTGCCTTCAGATACATGATTCTTGGTCCACTGGGGTGCAAGATTGAAGGATTTACAGCAACTGTTGGTGGTAAGGATCTTGATGAATGGAATAAATAAAACAAAGTTATAAAAAAAAAAAGTTAGCTGAGTACAATACTACCACAGAAGAGTTTCTTTTTTAATCCTATTGACCAAAAGGCAAACATTTCTGCTTATGCGTCTTTTAAAGTATGCAAAATTTTGTGCCTGTGGTTACTGTTTATAAAAAACGATTACATTAAAACTGCAAGCCTCCTCTGAACTTTCTTACAACCCCACCATGCTGATTTTATTGTCAGACAAGATATCTTCAAATAAGTCGCAGCCACTTCTTCCCATGACAAAACAATCTCTTATAGATTACAGTGTGGTTTTGCCATCAGCATCATGGTATTACATTGCTATTTATATGAAAATATATGATAGCACGGCTCTATCCTGACACTTGTTTTTCATAACAGTAGTCTGCTGGAGAAATACTTTGATCTTTACCACAGAAACAACACTTTGTAACGTCAGTGTCTCCACCTCATACAAAAAGCTGCAATTTTAGCTTGTGCTTAATATATGAAAAATAATATTTAACAACTTTAACATCTTAGCTGTTAATTTCCTGTTGTTTTGAGAACTAAGATATAGTTCTTTTCCTCAATCTACAAAGAAACATTGGCTCTTGCTGCTCAGGAAGCAACCTAGAAACTTTGGATGACAGACTAGAGACGAATTCTTTGTCTAAACTTAAAACCAGTGTGTAGTACTCAAGATCTGTCTTGTTCTTGAGACCAGTACTTGAAGGTCTCGGCTTCATCTTGGACTCAACCACATTTTTACTCCATTTTATTGTGGTCTCTGACTCAGAAAACTTTATTTCAAGACCAGCCCAGACCACAACTGTAGGGATATCACTAAATTGCCTGTGCGAAAAACAGTTTTGAATAAAGATGGTCAAGTTGATTTCAGCTCTTTAGTGTTATACATATACACACACACATATATATATATATATATATATATATATATATGTGTGTATATATTTATGTACATACACGTATACTTAATATGGCATAAAAGAGAAATCTTTTGTTGTTTTATGTAGGTGATTTAGTGGGAATGTGGGTCTTTCAGACTGTGGAACATTATGGTTTTTATGTTCCACATTTTCCAGTAAGAGGCCAGCACTGGTAGTCTCGATCATGATTTTGTCTCGGTTAAGGTGGTCTTGACTATAACACTGCTTAAAACCATTCTGCATCAGATCCACTGTTATCGTTTTACCTTCCTTTAATGTCAAACAATTTTTCGATGAAAATGTGATGGCAAAATATGTCATAAGGCCTCTACAGATAATAATAAAGCCTAATACCAAACATGCAACTACCGCTGAGGTCTAGCTGAGTGGACTGCAGGCAAGCCAGAAGTATCATTTAGTAAAACAAAGTAACTATTACAATCCCTGCTTTATAATGTTTTAGGCTCTACCACAGATATGCAGTATTATAAAGTGCAGCTCAATGAGGGAGCTGTTATCAGTCTGTTATTCTCTCCTGTCTTGTTCCAGGTATGGTAAGCCTGTGGTCTCTGGCTGTGGTAGCATTTGAGAGATGGCTTGTCGTCTGCAAGCCACTCGGGAACTTCGCCTTCAAGCCTAACCATGCTATAGCTTGCTGCGCAATGACTTGGGTGTTTGCTTTGATGGCTGCAGTTCCTCCTCTGGTTGGATGGAGTAGGTCTGTATTTAAAGGCCATCACACAGCAGAGTTCTTAGTTTTTAATAGATGATATAGCAATGGAGATGAGTAACTCTGAAACTGACTTTTTAAAACTATGATCTTGAAGTACCAATTTTCCCCGCTCTTACAAGAGCTCTTACAAGAGCTCTTACAAGAGCTCTTGTAAGGTTAATCATTTTGCCCCTAATTCCAAATATCCAGACACACAGCCACCACATGTTCCTGCAGTACGTACATGTAAAGTACTGACTCACTGTCTGTCTCTCCAGGTATATCCCAGAGGGCATGCAGTGCTCCTGTGGACCAGACTGGTACACAACCAACAACAAGTTCAACAATGAGTCCTATGTGATGTTCCTCTTCTGCTTCTGCTTTTCTGTCCCTTTCTTCACCATCGTTTTCTGCTACTCACAGCTGCTTTTCATGTTGAAAGCGGTAAGTGATACGTCTCTGTTAGGTTGATTTAAAAAAACAATACAATATCTCATTTGATTTCATAGCTATGAGTGTGTTTGTCTCCTTCAGACCAACCACATTTATGTATGTCCCTGGTCAACAGGCAGCGAAGGCCCAAGCTGAATCTGCCTCCACCCAGAAGGCAGAGCGGGAGGTGACCAGGATGGTGGTCGTCATGGTGCTGGGCTTCCTGGTGTGCTGGATGCCTTACGCCTCCTTTGCTCTTTGGGTCATCAACAATCGGGGACAACCTTTCGACCTGAGACTGGCAACCATTCCCTCCTGTCTGTCCAAAGCCTCCACAGTTTACAACCCCATTATCTACATCCTCCTAAATAAACAGGTTGGTTCACTGTCAGTTATGATTTAAAAGCTATTTGCAGGTAGGAGGGTAACCTTATTTTCACTTGGCTTAACTAAAGTTGTACTGAATTTAGCAACCCAGTTGCTAGAATAAATGAGGACATTGTACATTTCTGCAAACTATGGATATCTAACATTTGCGTGTTATTGTGCCAGGGATGTGTTGAAACTTTACATTTTGGTTTCCTTATATTTCAACACACTGTGGTAAACATGTAGTAATATTCGGACATGAAAACCACTTGGTTTTGGTGAGGAAAAGATTATGTTTTGGCTGTCATTGAAGAATTAATATATAAGATTATTTCACCCAAAGATGAAGTGCCTTATTTTTTTCTGCATTAATTTGAGACTTCTGGGATCTTGTTTTTTTGCACTTTTTACCTTCCTTCTTCCATTGTATGTGGTTATGCTTGGTCACAAAAACCACTTGGGCATGATTAGGAAAAACATGTTTTGGCTTAAATACCTGATTTTAGAGCCGCTTTAAATGCTGCAATGTTTCGCAAAAAACAACCTTTGTTGCTGCTCTTTGATCTTAAACATTTCAGAAATGTTGATATGACATGTATGAAACATACAAATGTAACGTATCCATGGTTTACAGAAATGTACAATACCAATAATTTGTTCATGCAAAAGGGCTGAATTTAAAAGTTTGAACAAAACAGAGCAAATTTGATTTGAAAATAGCACAGACGAGGCCAGTGGTGACCTCTAATGGTGGCTTTCAAAGATACAAAAAGCTTGCTCCATCCTCATGGAGAAAACGTGATGTGAGATTAAATACTTAAAATTCTGAAGTCTTTATTAATTTGGATTATATGATAAAATAAACCTGTCACAAGTCATCAAATATATATTGTTACAGTTTGATCTCCAAAGTTCGTTATGTTATTAAATTAGAGGTACTAATAGAAATATTTTTCCCTCACCAATGAATGTACCTGTGTTGCTTTTCCCTTTCAGTTCCGCTCGTGTATACAGAAGATGCTGGGGATGAGTGGAGGCGACGATGAGGAGTCATCAACAAGTCAATCCGTCACTGAAGTCTCCAAAGTCGGACCTGCTTAGGTTGTTCACGACTCATTTTGGTGTCTGATATACAGTGGTGTAGTGGCAGCTGATGAGGTGGGTATACGGCTAGGTAGATGGGTATGTTATGGAGGAGGAAGTGGGTGTGCTCTCCTATATATTCCAATGATTATTGGGTAAATAGGTGGGTAAACTGTATATGGCCAGAAAAGAAGTGGGTATACCACGTATACCTGAATATACCCTCCACTACACCACTGTTTACGTATTGTAAATAACACTGAACGAACAAATGTGACAAATGGATTATTCTGTTATTACAGCTGAAGAGTTACGTGCAAAGAAAAATGTTTTAAAAAAAAGGAGAAACAAATAAATGTCAGTGATAAAATTATTATTTGTGTCTTTTCCAGACTATTCATTTCAGATGTATGTGACAAATTGTATATTATTTAGCCTTGATCTTGTCCTAAAAATTAAATGAAGATGTCAAACTTTGGTCAATGGAAACCCATAGTAGTTGTTAATTTATTAACTGCAAGCTAATGTTGTAGTATATTACAAATCTTTGTGAATGAGATAGAAAACTGTATTTGTTGTTTAGGGATTCATGTGCATAGAAACAACCTGGAGTCTAACAGAGAATAATAAACAGCTGACCTACAACTTTACAGTTTTATACATGTGAGAAACAATTACTGACAATGTGGGCAAACACTCTGGGATCACCTCATCTAATCTGTCTGATAGTTTCTGGGATGGACTTGGGGGAAAAAAGTAAAGTCCACAAGTCTGCGTATGTTATTCTCTGCTGATTTGCTCAATGAAGCACTGAATGCCCTGACGTTAAAGGGGAACACCACCTAAATTATAAATTCAAATATGTCATTGCAACTGCCATGGAAATCAGTCAATATTTGTGAACATGAGCTACTCTCTCAAAGCTAGAAAACAGAAAACTAAGTCTTAAACTTGTGATGTCGTCAGGTATGAAATCTGGAGCTGCTTCACAGACAATGAATGGGAGCCTGATTTTGTGGATCCACAGAATGTTTTTCATTTTTATACCCAAATGAGCTTTAAGGCTCATTTATACTCTATAAATACATTCATTTCAAACACTGTAAATGCCACTGCCACTGCACAGATAGAGCCAACAGATGGCACTAGAGGCTAAAGTCAAAACTTTCTGTCAACAACAAATGCAATAGGATGAGGTCGCAATAATGTACCTTTAATTTAAATGGAGGCAGCGTTGTAGACGTAGGTGGTCTGTGAGGAGATTAAATACATCATGACATGTGAACAGAGAATTATTTTCACTATATAACCCATTCATTCTGTTCCGCCATTTTTTGAATGTCTGTCTTTTCCTGCAGTTGCATTATGCTTGAACTATGCTACACTGCCCCCACGATCTCTGATGGTACTGCTCTGTTTCATCCGTGTCTGTGAGCTTTCAGAAAATGTGCACAAATATGGAGGAAATGAACGCAGAGTACGGATAGATGGCTCCATCTGTGTATGTACATGGATCTAACTTTGCGCAGAAATGAGGCCTTAAGGGGCTTTCACATCAGGGACCAGGGCCCCAATCCCAGTACACTTGACCCCAAAACCCAGTTCATTTGATTAGTGTGAACACTGTGTACCATATGTGGGCACAGTATGCCAATTCATACTTGAGTCCAATTGAAAAGGTGGTCTTGAGTATGGTTCACGTGTAGTCCAGTGCAGTAAGCATCTGTACCAAAACACAGAAATGGACCGCTAATTAATATGGCTACAAGGTTTTTTAACTTGTTATGAAACAGTCTAAATGTAATACTGATGCCTCTTCATCAGATGGCAGAGTGAGTGTAGCCTGCTGCAGAGAGACCCGGATCCAGCCTCACTCCTCCCCCTCCGGGCAGGAGCAGAGCTTTACCTTGCTGCTCTGCCAGTACCCACTGATGACAGTCTCTATACAGACCCTGACAGCACCCTTTTCTGCACTGTAGCACAACAAAACTGTCTCGTAGATGATGATGATGCAAGTGTACTCAGGTACAACATTACTAATATAAAGGTTGAGCAGCAAGGGAGAGGACGGGGTGGTGCGGGGTGGGGGCAACCGTACTTGGGCATGGTATGAATCATTTTCACTAAATATGAAAAAGCCCTTTTTCTATTGTAGTGTTCTCAGTTCTGAAACAAAAAATGTACCCATATACTCATCTGTCATCTTTCACCATTCATTGTCAATGCAGCAATTTCACACTTGATACTTGATGACATCATAGATTTGTGTTTAAGCACTCTAGTTTTGGGATTTGGTACAGAGTTATTCATGTTTACTAATATTTCTGGACTATCTTAAACTATAGGAGTAACATGAAGGGATTTTTTGGGTGTAGTTCCCCTTTAATGAAGACGCCAAGCCAAAGCCATAGTTCTGCTTTAATTACACTCCCTGAATTTGTCTTAGTGCTCAATGGAATCTCAAAACACATCCATCCCGCTCACAGTGGATATTTTGAAACTGAGTATATTTCAGAACATCAGCAGTGAGCCAGAAGGACAATCTGTGGTAAAATTAATATTAAGGTTTGGAATGATATTTCAGCACACAAGGAAAACATGATATACAAAGCATATTACCATTTCAGAGCGTGAATATACAAGTGCAGTTATGAACATTATAGAACATTATTCATACAAATAATGAAATGATGAAATGATTTTCACGACCTAGTTTTGTGGAGAAAAGTGATGAGATCATTAACTCACTGTTGCCTGCACCATGCAAACACTTTGAAATGCTGCTAACACATAATCTAAGAAATTGAAATATGCATCTACTCCTTTCTCCCCTTTGAATCCCATCTGGCACAGCTGACATTGTTGACACTGTAACTGAGTACATCTGGGTGAGGTAATCACTTGAAAACACTGTCAAGGGCCGTAGTTTCTATAGCACAACAACTTGTATGAATATATTCTATAGGCCTATTACACACTATAATATTAAGAAACATTTAATTATATATTATACTGTTTATATTTATGACTCAAGGTCATCTGTAGAATGGAAACACTTTGCCAAACTCAGATTAGATCCAGTCTGTCAGTCATTCTTACCTGTTGCCAACAATGCTACGGGTACGTGGATCACTAGTTCACTCACCGAGCACAGACTTAAAGGCTTTACCTTGCGGAGTTCAGATAACTTGGCAGACACACACACACACACACACACACACACACACACACTCATACACATCTTGGCATACAATCTAAGCATGAATAATTTCCCCCTTGGGTCCACTTTGATAAATGATAATAAGTGCTCTGGAAACAAAATATATTCTTATAATGATGAATGACTCTCAGTTTAAAGCAGTTACATGCACTTGTTTTCAAATGCTTTAATACAATGAGCTAAAGAGGGTTAACTGAAAAGGATTACACATTAACCTCTGTGTAGGTACTCACATAGTACTAGTGTTTACGTTTCATTATTTATGTGAGACAATTCAGTAACATTTTCTCTGACCCCCATGACTACAAGGCATTACAAACATACTTTTAATAAAAAACATGATATACTGATGTGCACTGTATAATTATTTATATTAGTACTCATAAATATTTTTAATGCTTTAAAACAATGATCAGAAAACATTATAAAGCATTTACAATGACTTATAAGGTCTAGTGTCATAATACTTTATAATTAACAGTCACTAACTTACATTTTTGCAAGGATCAAAGTGTATTATAATTCTCAATGCATTACAATAATTTTATAATGATTTGTAATGTGATTATAATTTATTCTAAATAGCCATTTAAGTGAAGTAATAAAATTCCTGAGGACGTATAGACAGAAAACATTACAAGCTGGATTTAAATCACTGTAAGAGGTAACTGTTTGCTTTAAGTAAAGTGGAAAAAATATCAAATCTATGCAAAAACAACAACACATTGTAAAATGTCTAACAACTTATGACGGAAATACAACACATTATAAAATGATTGTATTGTATCACATCTATGAGAATTATAATACAATAAGATTGGTGCAATAGAATGCAAAAATGCAAATAAAATATTATGATACTTGCTTATAACTATAATTTCAAAATGCCTGAGGCAGATTATAACACATCAACATATCCTCATACAACCGTTTGTATAATAGCCGATGTAGCGTCCCATGAATGGTGTCATGTTGCAACGTGAAGTTACACAGATTAGGTTTAGCAAAAGAAACATGGTGAGTACATATTTTATAATAAAGAGACTAACCCTGATTGTCTTTGGGGAAAGTCCTGTGTTTGTTTGATCCATCCACCACCCCACCCTGCCTCCTTGTGCGGACTTTCACTCTTTATAGAGCAGTGCAAGAGTGACATTTATTTGTAGGCCAGCCCAGATGTTACCATCACAATGGCTCCCTCAACAAAAAGATATTGGATTCTGGATTATTGCAGGAAATAAGCTCTGTGGGAAAAGAACAAAAACAAAATGTTAGTGTATGATACTAACACATTTTGTTCAGCAAGATAATCTTCACAAATAAACACCACCTTTATGATTTTTTTTGAAGCATAAATGCAATCGCCAGAAGTAAAAAGCTAACATTAGGCTATAAATGAACTAGTATGCAGTCACATTACTTTACTGCCATGACTTTACCATTCAAAAAAAGCCTTTGAGACAAGGGACTCATTCCTGCAGCACTACTTCCTTCTTTACTCTCGTCAGTGCAGCTGTCACATGATTGTATTTGTAGGTTACATATGAATTCTGATGCACTGCTTTTCGTAAGTATACATGTAAACAATTCATGGAAACAGCCTGAGTGCATTGCAAGTTTGTTTATAATGCATAATAAAGAGGGCTGCATAAAGAGTGTTACCGAAACATTTCATTAAGCAATTAAAACCTGTCACAGAAACACTTGCCTCAGTATTGTACCCAACTGTTGCCTGTGTGTTCAGATTACAACTAAACATAGGTGGCTACATGTTGTCTGCCTGTCATGCTGCTGAGAGGAGATGAAAATCAATGAGTCAATACTTGGAAATACCACACTACTGCCTCTGGGTTTTAGGCCATCATGGGTCATCTGTGCTGCAGGGAAAAGCAAAGGTAAAAAAGGGATATTCTGGTCATCACAGCATCCCTCAACAACATCTGCACACAAATCTGAGAACAGGATTATTACCTGATGTGAAGTGAACATGATGAGTAGCAAATGGACTCTGTTCACTCCACACCAGTGTAATACATATCCACACTACAGCTATTCAGACAGCAAGGGTATAAACCAGACCTTCACACCAGATCATGGTTGTCATGGAGATTCCCGTTGGTAGTCGGGAGCAAATCCGAGTTCTTCTAGTAGTGAACTTTTACCAACTACGAATAGTTCAGAACTAGCGGAATTCTGGACCTACCCCCGAAACATCACAGCATCACATGGAAATAGGAATCAGTAGCAGTAAGAAAGCATTAGCTAGCTAAGTAAATATATACTCAGCTACTGAAAACAAAAATCTCTCCCCTAAGACATTAGTTAACGAAGTATTACTTCATAAACAATGATGAAAATTCAGTATTTAGTATAAATAGAGACATAATTGTAAATAAAGGAAAATATAAGAAAAGTTTACAGATTTCTTTAGTTTCAGGATCCATCCTCTTCTTTTTGATGTGCAGTCCGTGTCCTACATGGAGTTCTTATCAAATCTGGGAGCCAACTACTTGAGTGAGACGTGGACTTGGGAAAAAAAAAAAAAAAAAAAAAGAATCAACGGCTTAAACTAAACCACTACAGCAGCTTTAATTAACCTCTGCTTTCTCCTGAAGTGAACTGTTGTTCCGGAGAGATTAAAGTGTTACGGAGTGACCATGCCAGAAGTAATTACTCTATGTTAATCTGTTTTATGGAAGAACTCAAGTTGTCCGTATAATCTGCTTTGGTCTGTGGGGACATGACAAATCTGGATCTAGATCAACCAGGTTCTGATTAGAGGTTCAGCACTATTTGGGGAGACACTGCTGCGACAACAGCTGCTACCTAACAATCCCTGATACAGTGTGAATTATACTGTTTATTTGTACTGACAGTAATGTCAGTAATATGACTTACTGTCAAGCATCTGACTCGTAAGACATGTGGGGACTTTCAGAAGTGCCCACACAATGTTGTCACTTTTTGTTTTTTATTGAAGGGTTATGAAAAAAAAGGTCTGCCCTCTCCTCTGGACTAAATGCTAATAATCATAAATATTACAATAAAGCATGTTATAGTTGAACAAATGACAACATAACAAATGATCCAGCTCATTGTCATTCCCAGGTCATCAAATACTGATGCTTTCCCAGTCAACATTTGTATGTGGGCCCCATGAGCTGAAAAATGGGCCCTTTTTGTGATTGTCCATGGGTACCACAATGGCCCCATGTCAATTGCCCACATGGGTGGGTTTACCCTAGTGGGCCCCCTATACTACGGCTACCTGGGCACCAAGTGGGTATGGGCCAAAATAGGCATCTTATCCGGGGCCCACTTGGGTGAAGCCACCCATGTGGGCAATTGGCATGGGGTCATTATGGAACCCATGGACGATCCCATACAGGGCCCATCTTTTAGGCTCCTTTACTAACCACATGGATCCCACATACAAATGTTGACTGTGAAAGTGTCAGTATTTGATGCCCTGGGAATGACAATGAGGTGATAATGATGATGATTGATGATGATGATTAGAAGGGTTTGAACAATCATGTGTTATAGGCCCCTCGTAATAGACCACTTTCACAGCAGACATTTTGACTGGATGGAAAAGTAGCTGTTCCTACGACAGTTGAACCACACAGTGTGACAGTGAGCCAGGACCCGGACCATGAAACTGAAGAAACAAAATGGAATTCAGCCGTCAAATTTACTGTTTTACACTTGTGCTGTACCTATTATAATATACCGAAATGTCAGTGAACAGGGTGATAATGGTGAGCAACAGAAAATAATGAGCCTGCATTAATTCACACATTATTTCATCATGAGTCATGCATTCTTTAAAGCATATGCTGCTAGTTCATCTCACACCACTGAGCTAGCTAATGTCCTATCTCAGCCGAGGAGGACGCTACAAATGTTTACATCTCAAACTGTCGAGCATGAGCATCTCATCCATGAATAGATGCACGCTTTACCTCTATGTGGTAATATAATTTGTGGCTGTAGTTTGTTAGGAAGAAAATAGTCCCTCCATGAAAACTGCTCACAACAAGGTCTGTGGATTATCTTGAGTAAATGGGTCATGACTTCCGGACTCCCTGTTTTTGGCACTTTGAGCACCACAAGCTGAGTGCCATCTAGTTCCATTATAGTCAAGAGAAGGCAGATATCTCTACAGCTGATATCTCCAACACTCTGCAACTCACACCAAAACAATCTAGACAAATAGTACTACTGGTAAAAGGGAAAACTTTGTATTTACTGATACTGATACTGATACTGATACTGATACTGTCCCAATAATTCCATGATTTGTCCACTGCAGCCTCTCGCTACTCCTATAATTTTCTCCAAACTGATATTGTTGTCTGATGCCACAAATTCTTTTGTTTATGGTTGACATTCCCCACAAGTTTTCCCTCATTGAAGTCACCTCACCAGCAGCACCACTCGGTGGTTTGGATCCAGTGAGTGTGCTGGTCTAAATAACCTGCTGAAGGTTGATTGAAGGACAGCACGTTGTTAACAAACTTTAAGTACATTGAGTTAACATTGTTAGCAAACTTTAAGTATGCAAGAGGACACTAAATTCCTTAATCACTGGTTGCTCTTATCCCTTAAAGACACAATCCTGTTGGGAATACCCAGAACTGAAGAGCTTTGGACAGACACAGCTGTCACTCAGCTTCATTTTGCCAAAAATCTGTGCATAGCATATATGTATATGTATATATATATATCTATATATATATAGATATATACATATATATTTATAATTAAATCCAAAGCGGTCAAAAATCCCCAGTGAAATCTTGCACAGTTAAATCATGTCCAACTTAATATTAAGTAGTGAAAGTTTGACAATTAGGGTATTTGCCATAATCAAATCAAACCTGTGCTTTAGAGTAAATTAAATAATAAACAGCAATAAGATTTTGACAGAATACTGCAAACAGGAAAAGAATCCAGGCACTCCAAACAAAAATGAGAATGAGGAAGGAAAGATTAGATTAAAAAGCCTTTAATATAATGGCCAACTCATTAAAAAGCCAACATGTTTCGACCACTGTTGGTCTTCATCAGGGCTGGAGAAACTTTTGACAGACTTCATGGGCTCCATTCCAGCATCTCACATGGTCATCCTCACAGACCCCAACTAAGCTGCATCTGTATTTTTATAATGTGAAAACACTGCCCTGATTTCTTCTTATTTTATCGTTTATTTTGTTCATTGTAATTTTAGCTGTAAATCCTGCCTCTTGGCTAAAGACACTCATTGACTCACTGACACAAACAACGGAAGCTTGTGCATGCTTTTTTGGTTGTGGCATCCTTTTGATAGCCTTCTTCAAAAGTCCTTCCAATAAATATCACTTTGTCCTTGACATGAGGACTGTGACGTGAGTAACAGGTCACACGAGAGCTGAAAAATCCAGTGCTCTGATGTGAACTATCTTTCTGGAGGGATTAAAAGTGTCTTACCACACTAACACGTCAACAACTGTGACTGTAGCCATAACAGTTTCATGGGTCACCAGTTGTCCAATTAAGCTGCTTTAAGACTTGGCTGTCCTTTCATGCCCACCAGAGTCCACATGCATATTTATCACACACATTATACAAATAAGCTGATATGCACAGTTCTGCTGTGATATGTCATATGAAAATATTCATTGGTTCTAAAGCTTCAATTCTCATTTATACACATATTTAGTTTATCATTTCTACATTGCTATAGTTGTACGAAAGCGGCAATATTAGCTACAGCTGGTCCCAATGACGGCAAATGATGGAAATTAAAATCTTGCAACTAATCCGGAGTGGATGGACATCCGTTTTCTAACAAGATTATTTGGGCATTTTGTGTCTTAAGGTAAGCTGATAGTTTTAATTACAGTTCAAATGGGTTTGCCTAGGGTTGTCCTGTGGCTGAGTATCATTGCCAAGCATGACACTATACTGCTAACCTAACTACCTAATCCTATCAGAGGTCTCTGAAGCACAAGTATAAAAGCTAATGTTGGATGTGTTGCACCAGTCACTCAAGGAGGCTGTGAGGGTAAAAAAAATTGACAGCTGAGGTTCAGCCTCTAATAATCAGAATGGCAGAGGAGTGGGGAAAACCGGTATTTGCTGCCAGGCGGTACAATGAAGAGACAACAAGAGGATCTGCCTTTGTTTACACAAACAGCAATCATACCAGAGGTATGGTATTATCATTTTATGTAGCATGTCAATTACGCTCCATAGCTATAAAAACGTTCATTCTTTTTTCCTGTGAAGCACTCAGTGCATGTCTTTTCCTCATGTAAAGCAATTTGGGCTGCATTTCTTGTATGAAAGGTGAAAATTAAATTAAGTTTTATATAATTATTATTATTATACAAATAATTAGATTGGTGTGTTAGAGCAAAATCTAGACACTGTTTGCCAATAGAACCTGAATTAAATCTAATGATTCACCACTGTATTTTGCTGACTTCAGTAATCTATAATTTTATGTTTGGTGTTACATACCAACTGACTGCATGCTGACACTACTCTGTATAATTAAACAAATTAAAGATTTCTGCTGTCTCTTTACCTGAGACTGAGCGTAATCGCACATAAACCATTTGCTTCCGAGCCATTAAACTAGACAGTGTAAATTTGGACACTGTGGATATACAGTATGCAGGTCTGTTGTGTTGTTTTTTTTAAGTATTTTCTGTCTCCATTTTCTGCAGCTTAATGCAGCTTTAACCACAATATGATTCAAATGTCATGAAGTTATAGGCCTAATTGTGGTATATTCACATTTTTAAAAAGGATTTTGAGTTAAAATCACAAAAATTAGACCTATATCTCATTCATACAGTACATGTAACATTAACTAATATATAAATATGTGTTGTTTCTAAGAGGTATTGTTTTGTAGGCCTTACAAAATGAGACAGTGTGGACCACATATGATTCTAAATTGTGATACTAAATATGAAATTGCTTTTTTTTCTCAGATCCCTTTGAGGGTCCCAATTACCACATTGCTCCTCGATGGGTTTACAACGTTGCAACAGTTTGGATGTTTATAGTGGTTGTCTTATCAGTCTTCACCAACGGTCTCGTCTTGGTGGCCACAGCAAAGTTCAAGAAACTGCGTCACCCTCTGAACTGGATCTTGGTCAATCTTGCAATTGCTGATCTCGGAGAGACAGTTTTTGCCAGCACCATCAGTGTATGCAACCAGGTTTTCGGTTACTTCATTCTAGGACACCCAATGTGCGTCTTTGAGGGCTATGTTGTCTCAGTTTGTGGTGAGTGTTCACAGTTCTTTCTCTTTGATTGGAAGGAGTTTGGAAATAGTTTGGAAAGAGGATTGTTGGTGTTGCAAATGACATCAGGCTGAGAGTTAAAATACCTTCACTGAGTATCCTTATTCTTCACACAGGCATAACTGCTCTCTGGTCCCTGACTATCATCTCCTGGGAGAGATGGGTAGTTGTTTGCAAACCTTTTGGAAACATCAAGTTTGATGCGAAATGGGCTACAGCCGGAATATTGTTCTCTTGGATCTGGGCAGCGGTGTGGTGTGCTCCGCCTATCTTTGGATGGAGCAGGTAGCATGATGTGTTTTTTAAAATCAAAAAATGGGTTTTAAAGGTCCAGTGTGTGAAATTTAGGGGGATATACTGGAAGAAATGGAATATCACATAATTAGTGTACCGTCACCTTTCGTTTTCTTAGAATGAGCTAATTCTATCTGAATATGGTGCGGGTACGCATGCACAGAGATCATGTTCACTGACATGTCTCTACAGTAGCCCAGAATGAAATTCATGTTTTCATGTTTTCACTCTGCCCTGCATAGTTAGCAGCCCCTCCATAATGAGAGTATCAGAAAAACACTGATTTGCAATGTGAAACTGCTTTATTCAGTGTTTTTACTGGTTTTAATCACTGGGTCTTTTTGTTTTGAAGAGGAAGAGACTTCTGGGGATAATTCAGCTCCCGCTATAAATCTCCTAAACAATGAACACTGAAGACAGTCTCACCAGGAGAAGTTACACCTGGTTGCAATCAGCAATCCTCATTGATAGATGCCACTGAATTCCCCTAAATCTTACACACTGTTCCTTCAACTGAATCAGTGGATCTGCAAACTCAATATTTTCTTTATCAGGTACTGGCCTCATGGACTAAAGACTTCCTGTGGACCCGATGTATTCAGTGGAAGTGACTACCCTGGAGTCCAGTCCTACATGATTGTTCTTATGACTACATGTTGTTTCATCCCTCTGGCTATCATCATCTTGTGCTACCTTGCAGTCTGGTTGGCTATCCGTGCTGTAAGTTATCTTACCTGCAGTTTTATAGTCTATCTGAAGTACATCATAGCCTGACAGAGTCTCACAGTGTTTATTTGTGGCTCACAGGTTGCCATGCAGCAGAAGGAATCAGAGTCAACCCAGAAAGCTGAGAAAGAAGTATCCAGAATGGTCGTTGTCATGATCTTCGCATATTGTTTCTGCTGGGGGCCGTACACCTTTTTTGCGTGCTTTGCTGCAGCTAACCCTGGATATGCCTTCCATCCTCTGGCTGCTGCCATGCCTGCGTACTTTGCCAAGAGCGCCACCATCTACAACCCAATTATCTACGTTTTTATGAACCGGCAGGTGGGCACAACAGTCGCACTGCCACATTGATCAATTTTCTATGTCTAAATCAGATGTGTTTGGTTTATATTTTTTAACGGACCTTTGTGTTTCTCTTTCTATCAGTTTCGTACATGCATCATGCAACTCTTTGGCAAAGAAGTGGATGATGGCTCTGAAGTATCTACATCAAAGACAGAGGTCTCCTCTGTGGCTCCTGCATAAAGCTGTTGATGTTCTCACTGTGACCCATTGAGTTTTGTACAGTAAATATGTATTATGTTATTTGTTTTTTTTTCTTAGTAAATATAGCTTTCTGGCAAAATATATAAAAATATACATAAAGAAAACGGACAATTACTGTATATATGAATGTTTTTTTAGATGAACATTAAAATATGAAGGGCACTGAAAGTTTTCCTTTTGATGATTTTTAATAACTACCAATGAAGAGCTAATTAGGTATAGTTAGAACATTTTCCTTATCATTGGTGTTATTGTTAGTTTATTAAGAGAACATACCAACATTTTATTTCTTGAAACAACTTTGAAAAAATGAGTGGGTTTATGGAGCAGCTCCAGATAGTGCATCTTGGTAGACATTCTCTAGTAGAAGACATAGCATCTCTCATGTACAGTAAAAGTACTTGATTGAATTGAGGATTCATTCTGAGAGTCATCAGTTCAAGACTATTCCTCCAGATTCTCTTAATCATTGAGTTGAAACCCTTATGACATCAATCAATGTGCAATCAATATTAGCCCCAACTTCACCAGCAGTAACATTAAAGTGAACCTTACATTTTGAAATAGACCATTTTGTAATAATGCATATTTATCATAATGAGCATAATGAGCACTTTTACTTTTGATACCTTTCGTTATAACAGAGTATTTCAACATTGTGGTATAGCTTTTTTTTCTCTAGTTAAAGATTTGAGTACATCTACCACCACTGTAAACAGTTTACTGATAACCATTACATAATAATGTCCCTATCTCCTTTGTTCCCACTGCAAAACTCCCTATTTCATTCTGTGCATCTTCAGAGGTAGCCCACCCGACTAGCTCAATAATAATACATTTGGTAAACACGTTTCATTAAGGAGATTCAGCTCAGTGGTAGGCATGGCATTGTAGGCATGTTTGCATGCTAACGTGGTCATATCATTCCAGGCCCTGAAAATGAGTTAGGCATTACTTAAAAATCAAATACAATTTACTGATATTTGAATACAATTACTGGGTAAATCTTCACATTAAGGGTACAAATTAATGCATGACTTGTGATAATGTCACGCATGAATGTTGCTCATCATTTACAAATGATTATGCGTTTATATATTATGAAGAGACACAGGAGTGTCTCTTTCACACGTCCTCACATTTGTGATGACAAGATAAATGATAGAGTGAAGAATGAAAGAAGTGGACAGAAATTGCTGAAGCTGAGCCCCTGAAATCCCCTCTAAGTGTGCATTAAAAATATACTACTAGCTAACCACTGTAGGGGCTACTTGCAAGTTTGTGCTAGCTACTGTATTGTTTGCTAGTAGCCTACAAGCTAACTGTATGTTTCAGCTGAAGCCTGCTAGCTTTAAAAATTACATCATGTAACCATATATATTACTGAAGCAAAAAATCTTCAACTGAAATGTGCAGCTACCTCATGGGCTATTGCAAACATTCCATTAGCTAACGTAACGTTAGCTTACAAGCAACCTTGTTTGAAATGGGGAAAGTGATTAGCTATGGAGCTTTATCCCTATCTTTATTCAAGAGAGTGGTTTATCAGTTTGAGAGCATTATCTATTGATTTCACGTTCAAAAACCCTGCCCTCGCACTCAAATAGCCTCTGCTCGCACTTGGATCTACTCTGTTTCTGCTCAAACTGTGTGCTCGCACTCAGATACCATGTTGCTTGCACTCAGATACCATGTTGCACGCACTCAGATACCATTTGCTCGCACAGATTTCCTGCTCGAGCTTCAGCTTTTCTCCTTGCGCTCAAACTGTTTTTTGCCCTGCGCTTGGATTTTTTTGTGTAACAACCCTGTTAAAATCCCCCAACCAATAGAATGCCAGATTTACTGTTGGCCAATGAAATGATCCCTGCCTCCTTGTGGGCGAGCACGCCTTAGTTTTACAGCGTCCCGGCCGGGCGGGTACTCTTTAACCGGGTTCATCCACTCCCACCCTCCAGGGAAAGCCCTGTAAATTAAATGTTCTTCTCTTGCTTTCTTTACCACTTTTGGAATAAAGGGACTGTTAATTTACACACGTGCGCCATATGATATCTTTAAATTTAATACTCTTTTGTCCCAGCTCATCAAACGTCTCTGTTATGTCGGCTTTGGGCCGGCCCAGTGCCGTAGAATATACCTGCCCACATACGGAAGTCACCACAGAAGGCAGAATTTAATCTCGGCGGTGTTTGTTTGGAACTGAGCTCACGAGACACAGCATCTCATCGCAGTTGGTTTCAGGTAAGCTAACTGGAATAAATTGGCAGAAAATAGCTTTGTTGTTTATGCTGTGACCGTTAAAAGAGGTTCCTGGTGAGTGGTGAGGCACGACTAGGTGTATATAGCACATGTCCCCACCAGCTAACGTTATCTTTCATTAGCTGTTAGCTAGTTTATCTCATGTTAGCTAACAGGCTACAACTGTGGTGTTTTCATTTTATTTTCTTTAGTTGACGCTATCTGCTCATCTGGTTATCGTGAGCACTCGTTTTGGGTTACAGTGGAAGTGCCAGGAGCTGCCACCCGTGGTCCCGGGCAGGGCTCGAGACTTGGGATCCACTCACCTATGGTCCCCCCCGGCCTGACCTCCGCGGCCTGGACGGATGCTCAAGTGCGGCTTACGGCCTATTTCCACCAGATACGTGTTATGCTGTGTACCCCCCCAACGCAAATTCGCAAATTCGCACATCGTAGGCGTGGTGTGATAGACGCGAAATTCGCGTCCATTGCCTCATCGCTCGAGTTGAAAATATTGAACTTTTGAGGCGAATTCGCGTGACGCTGTGCCGCAAAAGCCAATCAGCGTTGAGATTCTCCCAACTCTTGACACCCTGACGTCCAGTTGTTGACACAACAATAAACTGCTACTCGCCGGAGACAGATGGACAGGCGCTCCGCAGCTGAAATGGAGCTGTAATGTTAATGTAATGAAATATTGGTTGTTACGTAATTTATAATTTATTTTGTGGCAGCATTTATTAAGTAAATGCTCGCCGAAATTCTCCACCATTACATATATGTAAATTTTAATTTGATTATAAACAGTTTATTCAGGTGCCTACGTTTTTCACCATGAATACCGTAGGGTTTGATTAGCTCAATATTAGCAGAAAGTGACGTTAATAAGAATTATTAAACATAACCACTTTAATTATTCGTCCAGCGATATAATTTCATAGTCAGACTAATAAAACCACACCTCTTGTTGATCAGACAAAAAAATGTTTAACACACTTTGGGGAAATTATTAATTATCAGTTGTCAATTCAAATAGAGCTCAAGTAGCCAGAATCTTTGCACCCGTAAAGTGACTGAATGTAATCTTACAGAAAACCAAGACGACGACTTCATAGCCAAACATGTATTCTAATACTACTGACACAGGAGACCAAGACACAATACAACAACAGACAAGACAATGAGTAAATGCAACTATGAGTGTAATGAAATGAATACAGCGATGCTAATGAATGAATGAACGAATGACCAGAGTGAACCAAATGAAGCAGTGAGCAATGGTAAGATAATTAGCAGAGGAAACTTTGACATGGACCTGTGAAAAGCACCATTCAACAGCTGAGAGGCATGGGAAGCAAAAAGGAGAAACATCTGAAAACTTAGGGGAAATCCTAGTTTTATATAATGCTCCCTACCATACTTAAACTACGAGTTTTATATAATGCTCCCTACCATACTTAAACTACGCATCAAACCCCAGCAACGGAAAATGATGTTGTTTCACCTGAGTTGTAGCAGACCAGGAAGAAGATGCTCTGGAGGGGGAAGAGGAAAAGGCAGCGCTGCTCATTGGTGTGCTGCTCCTGGTGCTGTCCCATGGGGCAGTTTTGGGCGTTCCTGAGCCCACATGGCAACCTTGGCTTGGGTGAGGGAGTCTCTCCATGTTGGTCATCTTCACATACCCAGTGTGGGCATGCAGGAGTCTGCCTTTCTTCAGTCCTGACCTTGTTGGTCCAGGACACAGGAGTTGGGCAGACTTTGTGGCATGAAGTTCTTTCTGTTGGGTTCTAGCATGTTCAGTTCTGCCCAGGATGCCATGGAACTGCCCGGCGGGTCACGCTGGATGGAGCCCAGCATGGCCCGCCAGCTTCTCAAAAGTTCTTCTTCAAGTTCTTTGTTCCTTTCTCTCTCTCTTCTTTAACCTCACTCATCTTATAGTTGTTCCAAGGGGTTGAGACTGGCAGGCAGGCTCCGGCCTCTGTGCTGTGATTGGCCTTGCCAGCTGTCTTCTCAGGCTGATGTCCAGTAGGAGCAGTTCACTGTCACTGGCAGGACATTTCACTCCTCCCCTCCTGCCCGTTTGCTTAGTTTAAAGTTTAATTTACTTTAATTGCTTCCTAGATGGCTAATGAAGCTTGGAACATTTCTAATACTTCCATATTTATCAACGTGGCGCTGTCTGCTATTGAATGGTATGTAATGGTATGGTATGGTATGTCTGCAACAGGATATTACCAACTTATACAGTAGATAAGTGGTCAACAGACACTACTAATTTAGATTAAGATGTTATACATGGTGATCCTGATAACATCATATATTCAATTCAATTTTCAATTCAATTTTATTTATAAAGCCCAATATCACAAATCACAATTTGCCTCACAGGGCTTTACAGCATACGACGTCCCTCTGTCCTTATGACCCTTGCAGCGGATAAGGAAAAACTCCCCAAAAAAACCCCGTTAACGGGGAAAAAAAACGGTAGAAACCTCAGGAAGAGCAACTGAGGAGGGATCCCTCTTCCAGGACGGACAGACGTGCAATAGATGTCGTACAGAACAGATCAGCATAATAAATTAACAGTAATCCGTATGATATATATATATATATATATATATCACACACATATATACGTACACATGTACGTATATTATATAAATATATACGTACATGTGTATGTATATGCAGTGAAATAGAAAGAAAGGTGAAACATAAAATTACAATCGAAACATGTTGGTTCCTGGAATCCACGTTTCTGTCTTTCCTCTTAAAAGACAACTGCAGGGAAAGGTGTTATCACATTAACATACAGTACACACAGTCGTTTGCACCATAGGGGACCTGGTGCTGAGTCTTCCTCTTCTTCCTGCATGACACCAACGTGTTTAATAGTAAAGTTACGTTTCAAGCACCTTTCAGACCATGTGGCTGAGTCTGTCTCTGAAGTGACCCAGTGGTTGGTCACTGATTCGTCTTTGATGTCAGGAAGCTGTGTGAAAGTCCATTGGTGTGAATCCAGAATAAACAGGCTTGATCACCATACATTTGATTAGAGCTCCTGACTTGGAGCCGTATGATTGGAGAACTTTCTCTGTTTCTACTTTCATGTGTTCACATGGGTTTCCTGCAACTCATCCACCTATCCGTGGATTCATCCCAAGATCCCTCCTCGGCTCCTCTATCCACGATCACATGACCTGGAAATAGATTGAGACTCACCATCTTTTAGGACATCTCAATTCGCAAATGCGTTCTGAGGAGACAAAGAGAGAGGAGGTCCTCAGAATGGACGGAAGCCAGGATACACAAGCGTTAACTGCAGCAAAGTTTGAAGCTAAGTGACAGAGCTGCAGCCCCCTAATGATGTGTGTAAAGTTGTTTCCTGAAATGTCCTTCATATTTTCCACACGCTTTGATTTTTTTGGATCTTGGGACCACCATTTTACAGCATTTTGAGCCGAAATAGCTCAGTTGGGAGAGCGTTAGACTGAAGATCTAAAGGTCCCTGGTTCAATCCCGGGTTTCAGCAGTAGGAAAGCTGAGTTTTGAGGTCATTTGATTAGAGCTCCT
>NC_065529.1:24172502-24438334 GCF_006386435.1 Epinephelus moara
TCATCTCAAGATCCCTGCTCGGCTCCTCTATCCTCGATCACATGACCTGGAAATAGATTGAGACTCACCATCTTTTAGGACATCTCAATTTGCAAATGCGTACTGAGGAGACAAAGAGAGAGGAGGTCCTCAGAAGGGATGGAAGCCAGGATACACAAGCGTTAACTGCAGCAAAGTTCGATGCTAAGTGACAGAGCTACAGCCCCCTAATGATGTGTGTAAAGTTGTTTTCTGTAATGTCCTTCATATTTTCCACACACTTTTATTTTTTTCGGATCTTGTGACCATCAGTTTACAGCATTTTGAGCCGAAATAGCTCAGTTGGGAGAGCGTTAGACTGAAGATCTAAAGGTCCCTGTTTCAATCCCGGGTTTCGGCAGTAGGAGAGCTGCGTTTTGAGGTCATTTGACTAGAGCTCCTGACTTGGAGCAGTGTGATTGGAGAACTTTCTCTGTTTCTACCTTCATGTGTTCACATAGGTTTCCTGCAACTCATCCATCTATCCATGGGTTCATCTCAAGATCCCTGCTCGACTCCTCTATCCTCGATGACATGACCTGGAAATAGATTGAGACTCACCATCTTTTAGGACATCTCAATTTGCAAATGCGTTCTGAGGAGACAAAGTGAGAGGAGGTCCTCAGAGGGGAGGGAAGCCAGGATCCACAAGTGTTAACTTAAGCAAAGTTCGAAGCTAAGTGACAGAGCTACAGCCCCCTAATGATGTGTGTAAAGTTGTTTTCTGAAATGTCCTTCATATTTTCCACACGCTTTGATTTTTTTTGGATCTTGTGACCACGATTTGACAACATTTTGAGCCGAAATAGCTCAGTTGGGAGAGCGTTAGACTGAAGATCTAAAGGTCCCCGTTTCAATCCTGGGTTTTTGGCAGTAGGAGAGCTGCGTTTTGAGGTCATTTGATTAGAGCTCCTGACTTGGAGCAGTGTGATTGGNGGAAGCCAGGATACACTAGTGTTAACTTAAGGAAAGTTCGATGCTAAGTGACAGAGCTACAGCCCCCTAATGATGTGTGTAAAGTTGTTTTCTGAAATGTCCTTCATATTTTCCACACACTTTGATTTTTTTGCTGAAATGTCCTTCATATTTTCCACACACTTTGATTTTTTTGGATCTTGTGACCACCAGTTTACAACATTTTAAGCCGAAATAGCTCAGTTGGGAGAGCGTTAGACTGAAGATCTAAAGGTTCAATCCCGGGTTTCGGCAGTAGGAGAGCAGAGTTTTGAGGTCATTTGATTAGAGCTCCTGACTTGGAGCAGTGTGATTGGAGAACTTTCTCTGTTTCTACCTTCATGTGTTCACAAGGGTTTCCTGCAACTCATCCACCTATCCGTGGATTCATCTCAAGATCTCTGAAAGATATTTAAGGTCCACAAAAGATAGAACCAATGACATTGGTGATCCCCTGACTTTTCCTAATGATAATATCTCAGGATGAGAAAAGTTAAAAAAATAAAATAAAATAAAAATTAAATTAAATTAACAAAATAATGATCTTGTAAATTCTCTTTTTTTTATTCTGTTAACTCAGATTTAAAAACGAACATTTTTCATTAAAACATTTCCCAGAAATTTGAAATAATACTTCAGAAAAAAAGATTAAGTAGCTACCAGCAGAATTTCGTACTCAAGTGAAATACATGCTTTCATACATTCACGGTTCCCAGAGGATGTATTTCTTCGATCTTTCGTTGGCTGGTATCCCCAAAACAGCTTTAAACTCGAGGTCCGACGACTCCTGCTTAGTTTGGGACCCATGTCGCTCTTTTATTTTGACACCCACCCGGATGTTGTTGGCGAAGCCGTTGTGTGCGCGTGTCCGCCGTCCTGCCACACACGTGAAGTCGTAGAAGAACTTCAGTGAAGTTATGTCTAAGGCCAGTACGTATTTTATCTGCATTGACTAAATGTATTCACACAGTAAATATCTGTGAATGGTTATAAATGGTTTCTGTCGTCTCTCACACTTTACAGAACAAAAACGAGCCAAACGTCTCGGCTTCGGGAAATTTAAGGTACGTGCTAACTTACCCGGCTAATGTTATCTGTTGCTAACTTTCAGAGCTGGAGCTCCTAATGTTTATTGTAATGGACGCTTATCTGTTAGTAACACTGACTGGTATATGGCTGAAATTGCCAAATACCTACAAGGATGGATAAGCTCCTGTCGCAGCTCCTTGCATCATCATATTTTGTAAATTTAGCATTCATCAACTTCAGTGACAGCGTGCTTGTCTCCATAAACTAATCAACTATATAGTGTGTATGGGTGAGAAACAAAACATATATTTTAGATCAGTAACAAAATAAACTGCTGAACCTGACAACTTAAAAGTTGCAAAGAAACCTCAAATAAGAATATAAGAAGTCACTAGGCATTGATAAAAGATGTTGGAGGCTTAGCAGCAAAAGCTGTACAGATTTAAGATGAATGCGTTGCTGTCTTGATGTCAAGTACACCATCATGCCTATAACAAGCCTAAGTGAACAGGTACGTTAGTTCGTTTAAGTTAGTTTTGGGTTTGTACTGTTCAAGTTGGATTGGGGAATATCAGCTTCACAAACTATGAAGTAGCAAACCACAGTTTAAACTTATTATGTCTAACCACTGAGTACACTACAGAGGGCTCAGAAAAATGTGTTCCCAAATTATATTAAGAGCCCAACTTTACCAATGTGCTTCAGTAATGATTGAAGGTCACGTGGCTTTTCTGGACTGGAAGACAAATTCAAAATTGAAGGATATTTGACGGAAAATTGTTGCAACGGTATTCTCCCCTTTCATGCAAAACTTCGGGGACATCGACTAAATGGAAGATTTAATCATTTAATTCCTGCTTCTGGGGTGACAGAGCTTTTTCTATATCCGCCCTCTCCCTCTATAACTCTTTCCCCAAACACATTCGAGACTGCCCCGACCCATCCAAGTTCAAATAACTCATCAAAACTCCTCTTTACAATGGCTTTTAAGGTGTGAATTATGTTGTGTGTGCTTTACTGATGTAAGGTGTGTTTGAGTACTATGAAAAGCGCTCTGTAAATAAAATGTATTATTATGTTTATTATTGTAATTACTCTGTTTTTATCTCTGCTAAATTTGCCATTATTTAAGGAGTGAGGGAAAATAGCAATATAACAGCTCATTCAAAACGTTTGAACAGCCTGTATAACATGCTAAAGCACACAAACATGCTAATAGACTAGAATATAAAGTCTCTGTGTGTAGTATAAGTCTATTGCACTAGATATATATGTTTATCATCATAAGTCATAATAAGAGAGATTTTTAGACTTGTTTGATTATAATATGTATTGCTTGTTCAGTGAAATGCGAGTTTCTATGACGCACGGTTATGGTGATAAATTGAATGTTTTGATTCCTATGTTGCATTGTGATGCCTTTATAATCAACTAATAATTTTTTATATGTTTTCCGGCCTGCAGACTAAAGATGGACAGAAGAATGACGCTTCAGGGCAGACAAAGAATTCAGAGCAGTCATCTGTGCAGAATGTCAAAGCCAACAGAAAACCAGAGGAAATCAGGAAGCAGAGGGTGAATGTTTGAAAGTCTTGTCTGTACTCATTTTTGAAGTTACATTGCTGATATTTTATTCAGGTTAACAAATCTCTCAATTTGTAAATTTCCTATTTAGATTCAGGACCTCCAGGACAGGCAGAGAATCTCTAGAGAACGAGAACTGATGAAGAGGAGGAATTTGCAAAGCTATCAGAATGACATCCTACAGCGACAAAGAGCGTTTGAGCAGAGGGTAAATGTCAGTCTGTGTAGCAAAAATTGACTGCAATAAGAAAAACTGCACACTGTGCTACTTGCCATTGTAGTGATTTGTGTTTTCTTCTTTGTGTTCACAGGAGATGGAGATGCAGAGTTTGGAGAAGAATGTCAATTTCGAAAATGAAAATTCAAGAAAGGCATATTACAGAGAATTTAAAAAGGTGCGTAGTTGCTCAGTTCATGCAACAAACTGGCTTGTATGTTGTGCTTGTATGAATGTTGGAGAATAATTATTAAAGTACGCACTGCCATAAATCAGGCAATTGCCTTTCAATGTTCCCCTTCGATATAAGGACGAAGGAGCTCACTCAAACGTATGAGTGATGCTCTTGACATACCAAAGTTTTCCTTCTATTTCTCATCAACAATAATCCCACTCTGGAAAGTGTCCCACTATCTGCTGGTCCGACTGGGCCTGATCCAAAACTGCCATTTCTGACAGAGTTTAAACTGCAGTTGCTGAGGTGGAGTAAAAAACATTGGGTGCAGCAAACACTCTATTTATCCGTGAAGTGGTGCAGCAATTAAAAGTTTAAGTGTGAAGTAGTCATTAGTCCAAGCAGTGCTAACAAAATGTAAACCAGTGTCCGTCATCGCATTTTCCAGCATATGTCCATTAAACAAAGCAACAATGTGCATGTGCGAATTGAAGAGAATAAATCTCCAATTTAGAAGGCGTTTTACAGTATCTCAGTTTTATTGTGGACGAGAGGCCAAAATGTAGAGGAACATATCCATTTTCAAAAATATCTGTATATGTGTAGACAGGGCCTGAGTCACGCTGTTCCCTCAGCTGTGACAGAAAAGTAAAAGGACAGGATCAAATAGAGTTATGAATATGAACACTGTGTGTTTATAAAATGTTTTATTAAAGGTCGTGGAGGCCTCAGATGTGATTTTGGAGGTTTTGGATGCACGTGACCCTCTTGGCTGCAGATGTCCTCAGGTGGAGCAGGCAGTCATTCAAAGTGGAACAAACAAGAAGATCGTTTTAGTCCTTAATAAAATTGGTAAGTTAACTAAATACATTTACAAAGTATTTCTTTTAGGGATTGTCTAAATTTGCTTTTTGATTGGACAACAATGTAGTTGCAAGTATTTTATCTTTTGTGCCAAATATTCAATGCTTAACTTATATGGCTTTACTTTGATTATAGATTTGGTGTCAAAGGAAATTGTGGAAAAGTGGATTAAATATCTTCGTAATGAGTTTCCTACAGTAGCTTTCAAAGCATCCACTCAGCAACAGACCAAGAACTTGGTATGCATTTAAAAACGTATATTTTGATAACCTAACAGTGTTAATTCAGACTCAAATAATTAAAGCTATGGAATAACATGATTTCACATAAACAATTTTTCCCTCCATCTCGTGCCATGGACAGAAACGCAGTAACGTACCGGTGACTCAAGCCACCACAGAGCTACTCAGTACCAGTGCTTGTGTTGGTGCAGATTGCTTGATGAAGCTTCTAGGAAACTACTGCCGCAACCTTGACATCAAGACGGCCATCACCGTGGGTGTTGTAGGTAAGTTCCACATCCAGCAATGCACCAGGTTCTCTCTGTGTATAATGCGAGGTTGTCCAAAGTGAAAACAATGTTTCCACTCCTGTTTTGTAGGTTTTCCTAATGTAGGAAAAAGTAGTTTGATCAACAGTTTGAAAAGAGCACGAGCATGTAATGTCGGAGCCACTCCTGGTGTCACCAAGTAAGCTACTATAATACATATAAATATAATATATTGTCCTGCTTGTTCCCTGCTAGTCTTGCTGATGGGTTTGATGGATTTCAGGTGCCTTCAAGAGGTGCATTTGGACAAACACATTAAGCTCCTAGATTGCCCTGGCATTGTCATGGCAACTTCAACATCTGATGCAGCAATGATTCTCCGTAACTGTGTGAAAATCGAACAGCTCGTAGATCCCCTTCCACCTGTTGAAGCCATCCTTCGACGCTGCAACAAGGCACAGGTACAACATGTCGTCTTAATATTCTTTTTGTATGTTGCTTGATTGTGTCATTTGCACACTGCCATTATCGTTAATTATGCTGGATGTACAGATCATCGAGCACTACGGAGTTTCAGACTTTCACACAGCTCTGGAGTTCTTGGCAATGCTTGCTCGACGTCAAGGCAAACTAAGGAAGGGGGGACTGCCTGACACCGACAAAGCAGCAAAGAGTGTATTATTGGACTGGACAGGGTGGGTAAAAATGAGAATTTTGGATGTTTGACAGATCAACCTGCTATTATAAGCACTGTATTAATTTCAGCATGTTGTAACCTTCAGGGGAAGGATCAGCTACTTCACACATCCTCCAGAGACACACACTCTTCCCACACACGTCAGCGCCGAGATTGTTACGGAGATGGGCAAAGCGTTTGACTGGGATGAGTTGGAAAAAGGAAATCAGGAAGTTCTTGCAGGTAAAGGTTACTTCCACTGGAATCTAGAAAGAGTGGGCCTCATTCACAAACCGTTACTAAGAAGAAGGACCCACTTATCAATCTTTCAAGAACCTCAGAACAGGGGCGTCGGTGGCTTAGTGGTGGAGCGGGTGCCCCATGTGCAGGGCTGTTGCCGCCGCGGCCCGGGTTCGAGTCCAGCCTGTCCATTAAAGGCAAAAAATGCCCAAAAAAATCTTAAAAAAAAAGAACCTCAGAACAAATCTAAAGCTATTTGCATATCTACACACCACAAGGTTTAACACTTTTCTGACCTGACCCTTGACCATTTTTCCCCCTGATGATAATTAATAGTGTCACAGAAGGACAACTAAACTAGTACTTCCATAATAGTGAAATTCATGGTTAACATTAGATTAGACTAAAACAGAGTTGACTAGGATCACCATGGTCTTATCAGATTAGCTGCCATCCACCACAAAGAAACAGCAGTTACTCAAAAATTTGATTGGTTTATTTGCCATCTTTCAGAGTCTTCTTGTCCTGATATCCAAATGGGATTTTGCATGGAAACCACTGGAATGACAGAAGGTGGCCGGGGTGATCCACCTTCTGATCTGGACATGGCGGGGGGGTCCTTGGAAGAGACAGAATTTAAAGATGACATTCAATCTATGGAGGATGACCAGGACCCAGAGGTGTGAAACAGTGCAATCATTACAACTAAAGTGTTTATTTAACTACAGTATGTTGTGCACTTAAAAACTGTAAAATGTGTGTCATTGATCTTAATGTTTTGTCCTGCTCGAAATAGTTTGGACCAATGACAGTGGAGATAAAATCTCAGAGGTCAAAGACGGACTTACCTGCAAGTGATGCTGCATCCAAGGCTCCAAATTTGAGGGATATCATTGATGTAGATCCGTTACAGCAGGGCCAGGCACTCCTGGCGGCCAGCAAGAAGAGGAAAAAGCAACAGAAAAGATCTGGTTTGTATAAATTGTTAGCACAATGCACATATTTTTATATTCTTACACACTTACTAGTCTCGCCACCAGACAATCAGAGATCTCCGCCTTCTGATAGTCTGGGGACACTCCTTTCTAAAGTGTGTTTAACACACCGGCGAAAACGGCCGGTCACAAAGCAACACCTCTTGCATTTTTGAAAAGGACACGCCTTCTCGGAAATGTGCGCTCCCCCTTTTCTCGTCTGCAAGGACACAAACACACAGAGAGCTTGAAAATAGATGTCGAGAGATTTAACTGCGTTTTATCAAACGTGTGCTCAGTCCACAAGATTGTGGAAATGAAGGACTTACAGCGACTTGAGCCATCTTGTACCGCTACACGTGTTTCTAGTCGGACTATGTTTACGAGCACAAGAGTTCAGCGAGCCACCGAAGGACCGCCCTGCGGATTTACTATTGGTTCTGCAACGTAGAGAGTTTTTTTAAACTCTGAAATTGTATCTGCCCATCTAAACACAAAATCGGGGAGAAAGTCATCAGTCTTTAGGTAAGCAAAGCGTCTAAAGACTGACTTGTGAGTCTACACACTTACAGACTCAGCACAGTGAAGATATATATTTTATTCTGAATATCCTAAGTACTAGTGTTAACATTGTAGCGTAATGCACATTTTTATTTCTATTTTATTGGATTTTATTACTTTGTATTTAAATATTTCTATTTCATACTCCTTTTCTTGCTTACTATAATTCTCTATTCTTTACATCGGAGTGAATGTAACGAATCACAGTTTGTCCTCGGGGATCAATTAAGTATTTCTGATTCTGATTATTAATATTGGTCCCAGTCTAATACTATAGTATATCAGTTTGACTGTGGTGAGTTGTATTCATGCCATGATTTCTTCAAACACTTCAAAGAAAAAGTAAGCAAACAAAGAAACTCTTTAGTTTTAGTAAAACAAAAGTAAAAAGGCAAAAAAGGGATCGGGCCCACTGAAGACTTTAAGATTGCTCTCTCAGTTTATTGTGGAGATTTGGTTGTAAGCGACTGAAACATCTATTCTCATGTAAAAGGTTCTGTAAGTCTGTAGTGTTGATTTTGTCTGCTCAATGTAGCTGATGGTCAAAATATGTTATGTATCTTTATGTAATCACACGCGCACACACAGACAAGCCTCTGTATGAGTAATGTGTATTCTCTATACCTGACACTGATTGTATATTTAATAATAAAAATTATATCGTGTTTTTTCCCTCTACAGACAAACTTGCCACCAAACTCTCAGACACCTTGACAGCTGCAATGGACTTCTCATTTTCAGACAGCTGATTAAAATAAACTGAAATAAAAAAAATCAAAAGAATACATTATTTGTGTTTTGTCTTTCTTGGATGTAAACTGCAGTATTCTGGTGTAAAATGTATTAAAATCCACATGCAAAACCCTTGAATCTTAATTCAATTATTAAAAAACTGTATTCTTTAATGGTAGTTTTTCACTAGAGGTTTTTGTAGTAGTTTGTACCTGCACTTTGGCTTATACATCTATGAGCTCTTTGTAAATTGTACTTTAACTTTATATAATTTAAACACTTAAATTACCTTTTTTTATAACGAATCTCAGTTACACTGGTTATCATATAAATATTACAGTGTAATTTCATTTTACATAAGGTATGCCTGCACTGTGAAAGACGCTTTGAAAATTCAGTAACCTCAGTAGTCAACAACTTCCGGGTAAGCAGCGTAGGATGACCTCAGCCCATCGGCCCAAGATAAACAACACTGTTTAGAGCCGCGGCTAACGACAGCAGGACTTGCTTCTAACTTACCAACCTTTACGATGGCAAAGAAACCGAAGGACTTCGGAGATTGATGGCTGTGGTTACGTATAACAAATCTATTGCCACAGTACGTTTTTATGTTTCCTCCAAAATAAGTTACCCAGCTAGTTAGCATTAGCATGTCGGGCGACTAGCGGCAGCTAGCTCTTTAAGCTAATCGGCAACTTCCTATTTTCAGTTTGGCGTGGCTGTGTGTTCAGGCGCTGCCGATACAAACCCCAGAGGTGTCAATAAACGTAGCCCAACTTTTTCTGTTTGACGACTGGTAGGTAAATTAAAGCCACTGCAAAGGGTTGATAGTGTAAATAGTAGTTAGCTTTAGCGTTGGGCCCGTTAGCGGCACTGAGCTGTCAGTTTATCTCAGCTAGCATGACGCGAGATTAACGTTAGAGCTCACTAAAAATAGAGATTACGAAAACTGCTAAAAGTAAGATAGCTAACCCTTTGAAGTGTATAGCTTGTTTAAATGGCTCATAAATCTACCCAAATACGACCATGACGTGATGTTAAGTATTTTTTTAGTGGTATGTTTTCAGTGCGGTGGGCTTTGCTCGCGGACATAACGGCTCTGTCAACTTATTTTCACACAGCGTTAACGTTAGCTAGTAACATCATGCTAGGCGCTCTGTAGGCATGTAACGTTACACAACTTGTAACGAGAGATTTAAACTGTGTCCCTGCATCTACTGTCGAAACGTGGGGAATGAGTGTAAATGACACCGTGTGAGAAGTCTTAAATCTGGGTGACACTAGAAGACATTCAAGACTATAGAACAACTCGGTAGTAACAAGTAGTGTGGTGCCAGTGATCCAAGTATATAATCAGCTAAAGGATGTAACGTAAGAGGAGCTTTCGAGACACCGACTGTGAATGTAGGCTTGAGGTGTGAAGGCTGGTCTGTGTCTAAGGTAACAGCTCTAGTTTAGTCAATACTGTATCTCAGAGGAGGGGTTGGAACAGAAAGGCAAACAGCATTATATACAACTGGAGATGGGAGGATGTGTAGATATGATGGAGTTAAAAGTAATGCCACTAAAAAAAAGGTATCATCAAATATATTCAAACATCCATTTACAAACTCTCTCACAATGCCTGCAGTATAATCCAAATCTCATTCAACCAGTCAGTACTTTCCAAACACATGCACTTTTGCAGAAAAAAAACCAACCCACTGATAAGTAAAACTGATCTGAAAGTGAAACTTATGTATGCTGTCTTCAAAGCCGGATGACAATACTGAGGGGTTTTTCAAGCATTAATGCACCTCTTTGGGAATTACTGAGCATACAACTGGATAAAGGAGACTTTGATTATACTGCATAAGGTGTTCAGAGTTTGTAAATATGTTGTTGCTGTTGTTAAACGTGGTCCAGAGTCAATTGATAAATCAATATGTTCACCATTTTCCATGGAGCCATGCAAGGCTAATATAACTAATTTAAGGAAACACGGCATGACTAACTGATATACAAAGGGTTCTTTGTGGGTGAAGTATTCCTTTAACATTTTTATGGAGTCTGTGGAATTTTCAGCAGCAGTACAATACAACCTATCTTAAAATTGTCTTTTACACATCTAGAACAGAACTGTTAGTAGAAGGGAGCAGAGATGGGCTTATTGACCTCATTTATAACACAGTAACTGTTAGATCATGTGGTGGTATCAGCTGAGGGCAGTTCAATAAATTCATACCAGGAAAAGGGAGGACTGATGTTGGCCCTCAGGTGATCAATTACTGACAAAGACAGGATGATTTTTTTCCACAGTCAGCACTCGATAACACATCAGACGTAGGTGGAGAGAGCTTTACAAGCTGATTGGTGGTGTTGAGCAAAAACTCAATTGTGCTGGTTGGCAGAGAAAAGAGAAATAATGGTCTGGTTTAAACATTGAAAGAAGTGTGTTGATTTGTCAAGATGATATCGTAACACTTTTATTGCTATATAACTTATTTTCTTGGATCATTTGAAACCTAATGCAAAGTTTTCCATTTGAAATTATGTTGTTGATAACAATGGTCAGATTAAACTTCTGTATAGGCCTCCCAAGTATCATCACTAGAGTACTATAGTGGATATTTTTTAGGATTGAGCTGTGTAATAACACAATAACATTACTTACTATGAAATACCTTCTATAATGCTCCTTTGTTTTGTGTTTGCTTTCAGCTCCATCCCTAGATCTGGATCGCTCTCTTCAGCCATGTCATCACGTGTGTTGCTGCGGCAGCAGCTGATGCGAGAACAAGCCCAGGAGCAGGAGAGACGTGAAGCACAGCAACAGGCCTCAGCCTCTCAGCTCCGGGCCTCTGACACCACTCCAGCCATCTCTGTCACACTGCCCCCAAATGCTGCCCGCCCCCCTCCAGCACAGGTGCCTGTGGAGGTGCTTAAAGTAAGAGCGTCCTGGTTGTATGTTCATCACTTGTGTTTAGTAAGGTGTGATAATGTCAGAACTTAACAACTCTTTAAATGATCAGGTGCAGACCCACTTGGAGAACCCCACCAAGTACCACATCCAGCAGGCGCAGAGGCAGCAGGTGAAACAGTACCTTTCCACCACTCTGGGCAACAATGCAGTTACTCAGACCCTGGGTGTGTCCCCTGTGCAGCAGTCCAGTTCTGCCCCTGAAGTTGCTCCTTCTGCCAGCAGCGCCCCTAACAGTCCTATGGCCCTACTTAACATCGGATCCAACAAGGAGGAAGTATGGGAAATTCCTGCTTTGATATCAGTGGTTTAACTGTGTGTGGTTTTTGGTGTGCTGGTACAGCAGATTACACAACCACGTCAGTAGTTGCTTTTCTGCAAACTTACAGTGCCTTTTTTGAGAAGTTAAATGTCTATCCCTCTGCTCACTTCTAGCTTAATTACTTTTTGTTTGCTCTGCAATGGAGTTTCCAAAGGTCCCACTGCACTGATGCATACCTTTTGTCATCATACCCTTGTTGGCCTGTTGTCACAATAAGATGTTAAATACTGCACCTACAGTTTAACCATGCCAGCACTTCTCTTGCACGCACCCCTGTCTTTGAAATAAGGCCTCTTAAGTTCACTTGAATGTGTTAATGTCAGCCCTTACAGAATATACTTAGGACTATGTTAGATCACAAAGCACATTATATACATACGTGTTGATTACACCAACCCATTTAACCCTGAAAACGTTACTGACTTAGCGCCACTGGTGTTTTCTCTTTTCTGCTTTATCTAGATTGACGATGTGATCGACGACATCATAAGTCTTGAATCCAGTTTTAATGACGACATCATTACATTGATCGACTCAGGTCTTCAGTTGCCTAGCACGGTATGAAGAACAATGTATTTGTTTGACAATGAATACTTCCTTTTTGAAGTTTCCTCTATATTTCACAGGTTCTTCTGTAGATGCACAGTGACAGGATCACACAGTGAATCTCAGGTCTAAACATCGAACTTTTCATACCCAGAGTGTTTTTTCTGTGAATGGACGGTCTCTTTCACGTGTGGAATTCTGAAGTCGTAGGAGTAAATATATACTTTTGGCACACAGTTACGATTCGTCACAAAAGTGCTGTCTGGGCGGAGTGAAGGTATCAGAGGATACAAGAGAGGGAGAAGCGAGACCAAGTGGATTGTGCTCATAAAAAAGTACATTGTAGCTGCCAGGTTAGACAACTTATTTGTTGCATTGAAGGAGCTTGCCTAAATTTTGCTGCAAAACAAAAGATGAGGATTATGGTGAGGCTGTTGGAAGAAAAGAAAAAGAATCACAGTGAGGTAAATGTATCTGGGTTTTCTGAAATAGCACCAGGTATTGTTGTTTTTAATATATAAGGATATAGCATAAATTGTTGAATTTTGTGCTTTTTCCTTAAACAGCATCTGTTTCAAATATTAGTTTTAAAATACATTTTTTTCTCATAACCTTTGTGCTATTTATCAGTCTGTTTTGGTGCAAATTGCTGAGTGTTATATCGGCTGTAGACATGACTGTCTTCTCTCTAATANTATAAGGATATAGCATAAATTGTTGAATTTTGTGCTTTTTCCTTAAACAGCATCTGTTTCAAATATTAGTTTTAAAATACATTTTTTCTCATAACCTTTGTGCTATTTATCAGTCTGTTTTGGTGCAAGTTGCTGAGTGTTATATCGGCTGTAGACATGTCTGTCTTCTCTCTAATATAAGGGAACTAGATGGAACTCGGCTTGTGGTGCTTAAAGTGCCACAAGCTGAGCCGTGCTATTGAACTAATAGTCAGAATAGATAGATGTACACTTCCTTCTGCATTGTCCGCATCGAATTGTCCCTATAAGCAGCACCTCGTGGCCAGGTCAGCATTGTAAATAAGAACTGGTTCTCCATTGACTTATCTTGTTAAATAAAGGGTTAAAAAAAGCAGTATGGGGAAGACTTCCTTCTGATTGTTTTCTTCTGTGTTTACCGTAAGCAGTGACCTTTTATGACATAGATTTTAACTTGCTCTATTTCCTGTAGCTCCCAGGAAATCTGTTGGATGTATACCATAGCCCTGGAATGGCAGCACCTACTCTCACTGTCAGCAACTCCTGCCCCGCTGATCTTCCAAAAATTAAAAGGGAAATTACTGGTATGGTATTTTACTTTTCTAAACATGTTCTTTTAATGTTCAGGATGACTGTTTTTTATTTAGTATTTAATTGTATGTAACACTATGAATTTGTTTCGCAGATGCAGATGCCAAAGCACTAATGAAAGAAAGGCAGAAGAAAGACAACCATAACCTCAGTAAGTCAACCTTTATTTCACTTGACTTTGGTGAATGTGAATGCAGTGACATCAGGAATACAGTTTGATTGAATGTGACATGTAGATTCAAACACCCCATATGATATGATCTTTTGCTTGAGTTAACTCGACTACAACCCATTTGATCCTTTGTGCATGTATATCGAACAATGCCTGCTCAGTGAAAACTGAAGGTAACTTAAGTGTGCTGCTTTCCCACTTAGCCTTGTCATTCTTGCTTTTCTACAGTTGAGAGGAGGCGAAGATTCAACATCAATGACCGAATAAAGGAGCTTGGTACTCTGATACCCAAGTCAAATGACCCGTAAGCGCAGACAGATTTTTCATGATTCATTACAAAATTACTGAATTAGATTTTTGGAATTTCATCTCTGTAACTGTTGTGTAGTAAAAATCTTTTTGTGTTTTATTTTCTTCACTGTCTCTACTATATATGTTTACTGATATCACAATGATGTCAGCGAGATGCGCTGGAATAAAGGCACCATACTCAAGGCTTCTGTGGACTACATCAGGAAGTTACAGAAGGAGCAGCAGCGAGCCAAGGATATTGATATGCGTCAGAAAAAGCTGGAGCAAGCAAACCACAGTCTAATGTTACGCATCCAGGTCAGTGTCTCTTGGTCAGCTGTGTTAGAAGGTGGCATATCCAGCAATGAAATACAAGAGCTGGGTATCGCTTGACTAGTTGTGGTCATCAAATTTGGCTGCATACCTTAGAGGCACACTGTGGAGTGTTGGACCACTAGTTGCACCTTTACAATGATGAATGGGTCCCCAAATTGCTAATTTCTCCTGCTTGGACACTAAGTGCAAAGATGCACATGCATGCCACAAGCCTAGGTGATACACATTTCTGCAGACTAAGGAGATGATAAAATAAATGTGTGATGGGAAACTGTGTTCTGTTGTAAAGATTTGTTCTACTGAGTTAATATAGGTAAAGCTTTTATGCAACTAAGCCTCCCACCATGCAGACTTTGCATGTTTGGTCCTAAAAAATTTAAAAGTAAATGTTTTTAGGACATTTTTAAAAGGCAGGAAACATGCCATCTGTTGATACTTAGGCCTACAGGTCAGATTTTCTTTTATGCCTGTAAACTAAACTTAGATTTGGGGGTTGTTTTGAAACAGCACTGCACTAGTAATTAAAAATGTAGAGTAAGAAAAGAACAAAAGTGTAAACAAGACCACACTTGTTTGCAAGAAAAGTACACAAGGCAAGATTTATGTTAGTTACACAGCCAAAAGACAGTAAAGATTAACAGTCGTCCAAGGAGGTGATGTTTCAGTCCAAGAATTGTGCAGTTTACTTTCATTAGTTCTCGAATTTGACTTGGTTCCCTCGCTGCCACTTTGGATTACCAAAATTCAGATTTGCTTTGTGCACCTTTAATCAATCTCATTCAGGCAACAAAGCTAAAATGTACTTTTTAAGGTATTGTTTATTGTAGGGAGATTACTTTTCACGTGCAAAACACAGAAACAGCTCCTGGGTGTTATACAATAATACAATTTTCAGTCATTCCAGGACATGGCATCCGAATGTTAATGTGCTGCTGTTCTTTTTAGGAACTGGAAATGCAGGCACGACTCCACGGCCTCTCCACCTCCAGCAGCATTGGACCTGGTCTGAGCTCTGACCCTTCTCTGCTCCATCAGCAGCAGGTTCAACAGAGCGGCCATTCTCTGCCTGCCGGTGCAGCCTCCTCCCAAAACCTCCTCAGTATGGGTGCAGCAGGCATCGGACAGCCTTTGCCAGCCTCTTTCCTATCCCCGCCTTCCTCAGACTCTCCTGCAGGAGTCACCATCAGCAGCCCCCTGGACCTGGGCAGCCTGAGCTTTGCCGAGCTAGACCACACCTCCGCCTCAGCACTCTACCCTGACGTTGGCTTGGGAGACATTCTTATGGACGACGGGTGCACCCTGTCCCCAGAGAGGATGGCTGAGCCGCTTTTTTCACCTCTGTCACCAGGTGCCTCAAAAACCAGCAGTCGCAGAAGCAGCCTTGAAATGGACGAGGAGTTGTGATGAACTGTGTGGCGGTCAGAGACTGTCTGTAGGGACAAGAATGTCAAGAAGCACAGTCTACCCTTAAATAACACGAGTCTATACGACTGTAGAATTGAACTTAGAGGAGCAGAAATAGCTAACATTAAGATCAAAACTAACAAATGTTGGAGAAAGTAAGTTCTTGATTTTTTTGCCATACAGACGTAATTATTATTGTTCCTGTTCGGAGCGGGTCAGATGATTATGTCTGGGTTTCTAAATGCAATCTTATTAAAATGGAATATATATAATAGGGGCATGGACTTAGCATTTAGAGATAATACATTCTTAAATAGTTTTTAAGATTTTCTTCAGAGATTTAAGAGGGATATAAAGTTTGCTTGAATTTATTATGTGCTCATTTATAGGGAAGAAAGCTGTGAGGTTTGTTTTTCACAACAAGACTGGCATGACAACTGATTAAGAGATGCCAACATACAGTTTATTTTATTTTGCTTTTTTTTTTCTTTTTTTTTTCTTTAAACTGACTGGAATCAGGGTTTGTTAATGGCAGTCGCATGCTCATCCATGTTGGGTTGTTTCACCAGCAGCTACAGAAGGGATCTTTGTAAAGTGAATTGGCACATTGTGAAATATTTACTGCATATTGTATATAAGAATATTTTATTTTGAGCAATTTTATTGCACCTTATTTTATGGCAGTCTATGCATTTTATGAGAGCTTTTGTCTGTTTTTATTACATCACACACAGTGGACAGCTAATGCCCAGGTTGCATGTCTTTGTAATAAACCTTAAGAGCAATGGAAAATCACTTGCTGCTGCAGCTAGGTAGCCAAAGCAGGACTTCTTCCAGAGTAGCTACAGATTACAAATCAACGTTTTATTTTTTGAATATATTCACTCAGTCAGTGGAAATGCAAGACAGTATGAGAAATGCAGAACAATTTTATCTTTTTACAATAGTACTGTAGATCTTTACATTTTAGGTTGTTTTTTTGATACCTGAATAATAGTTTGATAAGTAGTTTCTCATGACTAATATCTGTGTTGTCAGTGATTGTTTGTCTGTTAACCTCCATGGTCACTGAGTGATTTTACTGGTTAGCATGTTCTACCAAGATTGTGGCTTTTTTCTTCTTCTTGTTTTTTTTTTTGGACGATCAAAAGTGATATAACTAATTATGCATTATTGCTCATTGTAGTGTGAATGCAGAGGGCTTTGACCTTCTTTTAAACCAACCACTAGCCTCACCTCTGTAACGATAAGGTATAATTGTTTGTTGTGTGAAACCTGCAATGCAATTATTATTCTATAAAATAGCCACAGACTTTAGAAAGGCATTTAATTTGTCAGATGCTTAACGCAACCTTATGTACAGTTAATGAATGTGTGTTTGAAAAAGTACTTGCCTAAGTGTAGTTGTTTATGTTTTTGGTTTTTTTTTAACACAGACGCACTGTATTTTTCTCTTCCTCCGACACAGCCTCCAAGTTATTGATATACATCAATTTTAAACTCTTCAGCAGCTAAAAACATCAGCACTGGTTTGGTGTTTTGGAGGTTACAATGACTTTAAGATGTCCTCTACTGGTCATTCAGAACTTCCACACTTTATTTTTGAGCTCTACTCCAGAGCTCAGTCCCTATTCCTGTAAGATTAAGTACCTATGGTTAGCTTTTTCCACTCATACTTAATCCCTCTTCACATTATTAACCATGTCTTACCTGGACATATATTTGAGTGCTAACATTGACTGTTTACCATAAACAGGTAGCATTTGTGTCTTGTCCCTACAAGTTGGCTTTTGAAAGATTTTAACAAATAAATGATTCCCATTGGTTCATCTCTGGATGTGGTTATTTGTTAGCAGTCAGCATTAGTGGTAAAGCATTTGAGAAATTTCCATAGCGAGGTCCAGGCACTCTGTTGCCTGAAGACAGATGTCACAGACGGGACAGTCGCACATGAAGCAGCGAACACCCAAACACCCGCAGAGGTCACATTGGCTTGTGACGTCCAGGAGAGGCTGTAAGGTGCCGGGCTCGCAGCCGCACAGGGAGGAGCACAGCGACCAAATGCAGTGGTTGCACCCTCTCGTCACAGCCAGTAAACAGTCCAGTGGGTGACAGAAGAGGCAGGCCATAAGGATTGCAGCACAAAGGTCTCAGGGAAGGAAAGGTAGTGAGGAAAGAAAAGAAGCGAGGTGAGAGAAGAACGCTTTAATTTGAGGACAAAGCTTTGTAAAGAGGAGATCAATGAGGAATACAGAACAGTTATGTGTCCTTACCGTCACCATCTGGCTCAATGTGGACAGTAGTGGTTTTCAGACTGCTTTGACTCCTGCTAATAGATGTAAACGACTGACTCACATCATAGGTTGCGCTGGCCTCTATAGAGGATGGCAGCAGGGCACATAGAGGCTTTGGCTGGTGTTTCTCTGCAGAGCATGGGCTGCAGATGGATACTGCTCTGGTCACTCCACCTTTTGGGTTATTATCCAAAATGGTTTCAACAGAGGCTTCTGCACCAGACATAAAAATGAACCAATGACACAACTTCATGAAAACTTTAAGAGGAGCAAGCTATTAAAGGAATACTTCACCCCCAAATGATCATTTGCATAATCAACCTGTGGTTATGTTGAATTTGGGGAGAAACCTTATTTTGTCTCGTGTCAGTGGTGAATGAAAAATCCCAAAAAGGTGAACATTCTTGATGAAGTCATTGGGGTCTGTGAGCGCAGGGTCATATTTTCACTGAGGGTGCTGCACAGTACAAATAATATAGTAATACAGTGTTCATAGTTTCAGTTACCTGTAGCTGTTTTGGGGAATACATTCACAGAGATGTCAGTTGCAGAAAATTCAGCGTCCTCAGTGGAGACCCGTTTTGAAAAACTAGTGATTTCAGGCAAAGATCCTGTGAGAAAAGAAAGTTTAACTTTTCTAAGCAACTGCGACTCATTTCATAATTCAGCACTGTGAACCCTGTTTTCTGTAAACAAACCTGATGGGCCTGCAACACAGTTGTCTGGGATATTGGGCAACTTTAAAGCAGTGGTTAGTGAGTCATCGTCACTTTTATCACTCGAAATTTCATTCATATCTGTGGAATCCAGTTTGGCATCCATTGTGGCATCCAGTTAAATAAATCATCTGCTTCAGTCTCTAGAAAAAAAGTGAAAGACAACCAACTAGGATTATGAGGGAGGACAAAGGAAACCAAAAGAAACATCTTTTCTTAAACTGAAATCATATGCTTACTAATGTACAATTAAACCTCATCACTGTCTGTAGATACCACAGACCCTGAGTCAGATCTCTAGCTTAGATTTCGTAGCCGTTAGTGATGAGTGGACATCTTGGAAATTGCAGAGAAGTTAATCTATTATTAATCACCATTTTGGAAACATTTATAATGTAGATGAAAGGCGGCACAGGGATATCCTGACAGCTATATGAGAATGTGAGATCTTGATTTTGCTATTCATTATTAATTCATGTCTTCAAGTAATATTTACCTTATGTGGCATTTTGAAAGAGTTTTTTTAGATTATTATTTTATTTGCAGAAACAACAGTGGAAAACACTGTTAGTTCGTCTATCTGGAATATTTTATCCAAATTTAATACTTTATAGTCCAACAAAATGTATGGGGGATATCCAATAATCACTGAGAGGGGATTCAAAGGATGTAAATAGGGTATAATGTAGTATTGTGTCAAAATGATTTACATTTAATAAACTTGATAATGAATAAATAAATGAATAAATTGATAGCAACAGCCATTAAATCTTGAACGCTGTCATGTACAGGAATCCATAAAGCTCACAGTGTTTATATCTCTCATTTTATTATTGCTCTCTGCATGATAAGAGTTTTGTAAGAAATTTATTGTACTCACTTTTCATGGCATGTTCTCGAGGTAGGCGATCCAGCATGCAGCGTTAATCACAGACACATCCCTAAGTGACCGGTCAGCTGTGGAGGTTTAACTGTATCACACAGGCTGTAGCCTCTCTCTATCTCTCTCTGTCTCTGTCTGTCCCTCTGTCTGTCCCTCCCTCGCTCTTTCTGTGCTCGGATGTGTGTGTGTGTGTGTGTGTGTGGCCCTGTTTCGACCTGGTATTAACATGTGTTTTGGTGATCCAAACACAAGTAGACAGCCGAGACACATCATTGTTCACACTTGTGCCTTTCATGTGTCTCCAGCTGACCACTTGCGTTCAGATTTCATCACTGCCCCATGCACAGTTATTAGGTCCACCGCAGTTGTAGTGGTTATGTCAGTAGAGCTGGAGAGATCGTTGTCAGCAGAATTCAACATGTCTCCTTCCATTGGGCAAAATGAGGGATGGTCATGCAACACTTTGTTCAACTCGACCTAAAATGGGTTAGTTATAGACCTTTTAGCACACCGTCACCAAACCAAACGCCACAGTTGCACTGATAACGTAGTCCTTGTTGGGGACGCATCAGGGTGCATTAGTGTTTATTCTACAAAAGATATGAGGTCAAATGTGTCCCAGACCACCTCAGCAAGTAGTTTGGGAGATCAGAGGTCTCCTTTATTAACATTGCATACACTCAAAATGAGTCCTGAAAGACACATACGCCACTTCTTGCAGAAAAATTGTGATCTACAAAGACAGACTTTATGGCCCATGCTTACAAACCTTTTGGAGATGGGAAATTGACGATGCAGATAGTGAGGTGGAAGCCTTGATTTTAGAAATTGTCAAATGTTGTTTTGGCACACGCCATTGTTGGCTTTTGTCAGTACGTACATTTTTAGTATGGATCCTACCCACTGTTCTATAAATGAGACCCCTGATCACAATGCTTCTTGATGTCATTTAGACTTGTATTTAGTGCTGTCCACTTGTGACTAGATCATCCAAAATGTGTGTGTGTGTGTGTGTGTGTGTGTGTGTAAAAACAGGGACAACAACAACAATGGTTGTATTAATATTGCTTATTTAGATAAGTGCAATTGTCCTTCTGTACACTTTGTAGGTGGGAGTAGGTTATAGTACCCAGTGTCTGATGTATTTATCTAAAAAGCTATAAACAAAAATCCGACAGGTGGCAGTAGTGCACCACTGGATGTTATTTTGTCACCAGAGAAGAAGAAACCGCCAAACGATATTTTTACGAGTAGTAACGAGTTCAGCCGAATGCCGGCGATGTTATGTCCGTGTAAAGGAAGCTAGCTACCGAGCTAATATCGAGTTCACCGCTTTGGTGCTATATTCGTCGCCTTTCCATTAAATTTGCCAAACAGCTTAAGAGTGTAGCGGTACAAGTCTCACATCATGGTAAGTATGAGGTAAAAAAGACCTTTGCGATTTGGCGAAGTTAACTATTAGGCGACGTTAGGTTAACACTCAAACGACAGTAAGTTTACATCCCACAGGAGTATGTTGTGATCCAAGTTATATCGTTGTAATATAAATCCTATAAATGCCAAATAGTAACGTTAAAGCGTAAGATAACGTTAAATTAAAAGTTGTCGTCACTACTTAGTGTTTATGTGGTACAGCAAAGTAAGCTAGCTGGTAAACGTTAACTATCGATAACTGACAAGTAAGCTAGCTGATGCTAGCTAACTACTGTGCAAGCTAACTAAAGCACAGTAACGTATGGTCTGCGTGTAAATAAAGCAGTTGTTTGTTTATGAGTTTGCCTTTTATTGTGTGTTTTAGTTAGCTGACCAACTCCTTATATTTAAAACAGCGTCCGCAATTCAATACATTAAAGTCTCTTTCTGGATATTACAGTATATTGATGATACAGTTTGCTAGCAAACGTGAAATAATGGGCACTGGACATGTTAACAGTGTTAGCTATAAAATCAACTAAGCTACAAACGCTAGACACCATGTCTTGGTCCGTGCAGTGTAAAAAAATGTATATTTTTCATAAAAGAAGAGACCTAAAGGTTGAATTTGTTGTTAAGCAAAGGAAGAATGGTCTGTGTTAGAATAATGTACTTGTATGGCGGGGAAACCCAATGCAGTGACCAAGGTAGGAACAATTCCCAGTTACTGAGCAGGGAGACTGTATTACAGCAGAGTGTCTCACTGCTAAGCACATAAGCTGTTTGTAAAAACAAAAGAATATTGTGTTATTAAATGCATATAAAGTCTTGGCTCTCCTTGATTAAATGTCCCTGCAGCTCAACAATCACATCATCAGTCGTGGACGCACCTGCCTATAATTTCACCAGTTATAATATGGTTTGTGATGCATATTATGCTTTTCAGGACAGCGAAATGTCTGACGTTGACCCCGCACCAGGACCTGAGACCAGCAGTATGGAGGGGGAGAACGCACCACTGTACTGTATCTGCAGGAAACCAGACATCAACTGCTTCATGATGTAAGTACATTACACTGATGGTGTTTTTTTCAGTCATCATTGCCTGTGAATGCAACAATGCACATACATTATTACCTACATTTGCTTCTCTCACTGACAGTGGCTGCGATAACTGTAATGAGTGGTTCCATGGCCACTGCATTAACATCACAGAGAAAATGGCAAAAGCAATCCGGGAATGGTATTGCATGAGATGCAGAGGTAATAAAAAAACATTCCTCTGTTATTACAGCATCTAAAAGTGCCATGCTTAACAGTAAAATATTTCACTAATCATCAAAATAAACAAGATATTGTTGTGTTATTCTCCCTGTGACCAGATAAAAACCCCTCGCTGGAAATAAAGTATAGATCAAAGAAAAGCAGAGAGAAGGAAGTTGAGGTTGACAGAGGATCTGACAAACAGTACAGCACCCCGAGTACTCCTGACTATAAGAGCGAAAGACGGCGTGGATCCAAAGTAAGTTGTACTTCTGACCTAAATGTTTAGGTTTGACTGCAATATCTGAGGAGCATTAAAATGTATGCACATAAATTAGATAATTGGATCTCCTAAATAACATCAACAATTTTTCACAGGAAGCAAAGGGAAACAATTACTGTATATGAATAAAAACTGATGGAAGTTATTATACATAAACCTGATTTCAGTGATTTAAAAGTAAAAGCCATTTGTTGTGTGGTGTAGTGATGCAGAACCTACTTGCAGTAAGTCACGTAAAGGTGACAAGTTAAAAGGCAAACTTAATTTTTATGGAATAATGTTATAATGTCACTTTTGTTTCCCATATTGGTCAGCAATTCATTTGGCTGTCTTTTGTCCTCCTCAGTTTGCACATCAGTTTTAAACTCATTACCTGATTTTAAACTGAACATGATAGAAAATATCGCTTTATGTCAAGGCGATGCCTACCCATTTTTTAAGCATTAAGTGGATATGTAGGATGTAAAACAATGCACATTTCTATCCAATGGAATTTATTGTCCACTGTTTAATTTTTTTCAGGTGAAGCGCTCAGTCCGAATGTGTGGGGAGTGTGAGCCCTGCAGAAGGACGGAGGACTGTGCACAGTGTGACTTCTGCAAGGACATGAAGAAGTTTGGAGGCCCCAACAAAATCAGACAGAAGTGCAGGTTCAGGCAATGTGAGGTTCGGGCCAGGGTAAGTCACTTTATCTCTGTTTTGTGTTCAAATAAAATTATGCCTCTGAAGTGTAGCGGAATACTTAATATTTAGTTTTTTCATTTTCGTTTAACTGACACTTCTTTTTGTCATCGAAAGGTCTTGGAAGTTGTCAGTTTAACTTGTCCATGCAAGTTAAGCTCCTACTATGATCCTTTACTAGAATGTTACTCTGTAGTAGTAATAATAATGCAGTGTTTATCTTCATATAGCAAGGTACCAGTTCAAAAACATGAAGTAGTTGTTAAATGAGAAACTTAAAAGATCCCTTTTCCCCAGTCCTTAAAGTGAATAGCACCCCTTATCTCTGATGTGTTTGTGCTGTCATTGTGGCCACTTGGGAAATGTTCAACCTGTTGCTTGTTGTTTTTTTTTTTTTTACAGAAAATGCTGCGCGTGAAGGATGAGGAATTGTCTTTGCAAGAAAGGAGGGATAATTCCTACCACAGGCGGAGACGATACTCAGAGGACTATGACAGTGAGGCGGAGCTGTATCAGCAGTACAAGGCAGCAGGGCTGAGCAACAGCTTGGTAGTAGAACATTTGAAACCATACTGTTGCATATAAACTTGCTCATTTTTGATGCAGCTCAGTCATTTGATCGGGAACTGTATGTTGAGTCTTTTTTTTCCCCCCTCTCATCAAGACATGGAATAGTGATGAAGATGAAGAGCCGCCTTTCAGTCCTGTTATGCGTAAGAAAGCTGTGAAAGTGAAACACGTCAAGAGACGAGAAAAGAAGTTTGACAAGAAAGTAAGACTTGTTTCCTCATAGAATTTGTCATTGTTATTTGAAGTGCTGCCAGGTGTTAATGGTAGTACCATCTATAGTGACATCCAGTCTACTGCCCCTTCTTTTTTAACTATCCAGAAGGAGTCACGACGGCACAAACAGAAGCAGAAGCACAAAGACAGAACCAGATACAGTGAGAAGGGAGAGCTCAGAGATAGCACCGGTCTCCGTCAGTGTCTGGGGCCAAGCTGTGTGGAGGCAGCAAGAACCAACTCCAAATACTGCTCCGAGGACTGTGGCATGAAGTTAGCAGCCAAGTAAGAATTCTTGCTTCTCCCTTTCATGCATTAGTGTACTTCTTTTAGGATAGATACTGTATTCTGGACACCTGCTTAGAACAAACAAAGCCATTTAAATGGAGGTTTAATTTATCTGCTGCTCATTGGAGTTTTCTTCCAAAACATCTTTAATTGGTACCACCTCTGTTTAGTAAATAATGGTACTATTGCTCGACTTAGTAAATGCTGGTTGAACGGTCAGATTTTCTAGGGTTGCATTAGCTTTTGTTGGAAACTTCTGCCCTGAACCAAATATCAATATTTATTCTTCTGCTCCACCCTTTTTCTCATCACTACCCTCGGTGTAGTGTCCCATGGAAAATGTTTGTTTCTGAGGCGTTATATCTCTTTGAAATGCATTGATCTGTGTGCATTTTGTTCTACAGTCGGATCTATGAGATCCTCCCTCAGCGTATCCAGCAGTGGCAACAGAGTCCCTGCATTGCTGAGGAGCACGGTAAGAAGCAGCTGGAGCGCATCCGTCGGGAACAGCAGAATGCCCGGCTGCGCCTCACAGATATGGAGCGACGCTTCCACGAACTTGAAGGCATCATTGCCAAGGCCAAGCAGCAGGCGGTTCAGCAGGACGAGGAGGTGAGCCGGCAGCAGCCCACGTGCTTGTTCTTTCTGCTACAAAGCTTAGTCGGTTGTAACTGCTTCTTCATGACAGTTCCCTGTGGGCCTTGTCAAAGTCAGGGCCAGCTTTAAAAGTGTAATGTCAGACATTCTTTGCTTATTTGAGGCCGCTGAAAAAGAACAGAGGTAGCACTTTTCTGATAAATGCTTTGGCTCTGTGTGCAGGTGAATGAAGGGGACAGCGAGGATACGGACCTGCAGATTTTCTGTGTGTCTTGCAGTCATCCCGTCAATCCAAAAGTAGCACTGAGACATATGGAGAGATGTTACGCAAAGGTGATTACATTTTGAATTCCTGTTGCTGCCTCTAAGCATCAAATATAAGCGCAAATAAAAACATATGGGCTACACTTAACGCTTCTTTCCCTAATGATTATCTTGACAGTACGAGAGCCAGACTTCCTTTGGTTCCATGTACCCTACGAGGATAGAAGGGTAAGAAAAGGAAATCCTTTCAAAGAGTATTGCAATTTCTGTTGTTGCTTTGCTAACAGTTTTTATTTCCCACAGTGCTACCAGACTCTTCTGTGATGTTTACAATCCCCAAAGCAAAACATATTGTAAGAGGCTTCAAGTTTTGTGTCCAGAACATTCCAGAGATCCGAAGGTCAGTAAAAACACCTCAGCCACTTGTATCAATCACATGATTCACTAAAAACTGTTAACTCTCACTGTGTTTCTTCGGTAGTTCCACTTCCCCTCATTCACTTCCCTTCAGCCCTTGGTATTAAGTAACAGCATACACTGCACTGAGGCCACTTGGAGAGCAGAGGGAAAGTGAGCAGGGGAGGAGTGGGGGCTTTAAATGGGATGCACCTGCCCTTGTACACTTTCAGCCCAAACTATCATGATCGACCGCTAGTTGTAGGCGTAGCGCGATACTGCTTTATACAAATCCTCAGAAAGACCTGCAAACTCATTTCAATTAAGTGAAGGCGTCTTCTGCAGGTAATTGCAATACGTCAGCAATTGGTAATTAGCTGTATCAATTTCTGATTGAGACATTTGAGATTGTGATCTGTATCATGGTTATCATAACTATAATTGCAATGTTTTTTTTGTTTTTTTTTAAAGCATTGACAAATAATGTTAGGAATAATAATAATAATAAAATCACACACTGAACAGTACAGCTGTCAAAATAAATATTAACTGCAATTAGTTACATGACATATTCATTAAAATATCAATCTGTGAATGAGATTTTCTTAAGAAACTGAATCTTCTTGGTTGGGTAACCAGAGTTATATGCACATTACTGCCACCTATCCATGGGTGTATTTTCTTGCATCAAATGCATATCTGCAATGCATTGTGGGTGACATAAACCTCTGGAGTGACCATCATTGTTTACTTGCTCCCTCGGCCACCTAAGGGTCGATCTCACCAAGTTCACTTCAGTTTTTCAGACAAATGAAACAGCGCTTATGATGGCCGTGGGGATTCCCCCCTGAGGGGAAGTACATGAGGGCATGTTGCACGACTAATGAGCAGCCTTTGTCTAAAACTTGAAATGATAGTACTAACCTGCTAAACTCAAAGAAATGTTTGTGTGGAGATTTTTTTATTTGTTTTTCTCTTTATTTGGTGTCTAGATCCCAGTGGATGAGGTGTGTGGATGTCCTCTGGTGAAGAATGTATTTGAGCTGACCGGAGATTACTGCAGGGTCTCCAAAAGGAAATGCAACAAGCATTACAACTGGGAAAAGCTTAGGAGAGCAGAGGTGGACTTGGAGCGAGTGCGGGTGGTAAGTCAAACGCCCTGACTGATGCTTTGGAGAAAGAGTGTATATTGATGTGTCGTACTCGAAATGACACCTCTTCAAAGCAAATGCCTGTTGGCTAGACCCACAATGCAGTGATAATTATCTGACTATGATGATAAATAACTTCAGTCATTAATTATTCATTCTTCAGTAGTAACTTGTTTTTTTTGTTTTGTTTTTGTTTTATCCACCCACAGTGGTACAAGTTGGACGAGCTCTTTGAACAGGAGCGTAATGTCAGGACTGCTATGACCAACAGAGCTGGTCTGCTGGCTCTGATGTTGCACCAAACTATTCAGCATGACCCTGTGACGACCGATCTCCGTAGCAACAAGGATAGGTAGTTGACATAGTCTGCACATGTTTTCAGGTCTGTGGGTCACTGTACATAACGTGAGCTGTGAGTGTTACAGATTTAAATGATAACTACCGCTTGGATGAAAACGTATTTTCTAACTAGATAATTATTTTAAAATCTTGTATGATTGTTAACTGTGAGAGGTAAATGGATATATATTTTTCCTGACTGTGATAGATGAATTACTGTTGTTTGAGAACAGCTGTTTTTGGTATGATCACTCTTAATAAACACCTTGAGCTTTCTTCAGATTAGGTGTGTTTTTCTAGTGATGTATCTGTTATTTATTCCGTTGTTTCTGTTGGCCTTTCTGCACACAATGGACATAGTTATTATGACTATTACAGCTTGGCTTGAAGTGCAGCTAACCATGAATGTGTACCTTATGTGAACTTCACTGTCATGAAGAAAAGTACAGTGCAGCAGAACAATCACTGCCATCTTCAAGGAGGAAAAATTGTTCCATGAGTATAGTCGTGATAGTAACAGAGGAAAGGCTGAGCAATAATGCATCAAGAACAGTGAAGTAACACATATATCGCAGCTTTGACAATGTCCCAGTCATTTTTGGGTTCCTGTGTTCAGCCTTTTATAACCACAAATACGTTTGTAGGAACCAAACACTGAGATCCAGAATTATAAAACTTTACTTGTTAAGTAAAAAATGCCTTTTTTGAAGTACAACACAGATCTGGATCCAGAGCGCAGAATGACAACACTTCTCCCACCCTCACATTGTAAACCTCTTACTATATGCTCCTCCTAATGGGATGGGATGTTCCTGATTGGTCAATAATAATCAAAGCAAAGCTCTCTGATTGGTATAATTTAAAGACACTGGATCATATGACATTTTCCCTCCCTGTTTTCTTGTGTATGATTATACATGCTGTCAGAATCAGCTTTATTTGACAGGTACATGTACGCATACCAGGAAGTTGACTCCGGTTTCTGTTGCTCCTAATGTACGTGCACAGAAATAGACATACGGCTAGAACAAGCACAACAAAGGTGGACAAGGTAAAACTTTTGACTATGTGCAGTTTGGGTAACAGCACGACAATGATGCAGGGTGCAGAGGGAGCTGGAGTAAATATGAGATGATTAATGTAACAGATTGCTTCGTATTCATGAGGTAGGTGGATATGACAGTGAGTCAGTAAATACAGCATGCTTAGTTTTATATAGACAGCAATGATATATACATTATAAAACTATTTAAACTAATACAGTGTACAAGTAGGTTTGTGTTGACTCATGATAGACTTCTGGAGACACTGCAAGGATGTCTCTCTTCTAAAGAGAGAAGAAGTAGAGATCTTTCCAAAGAGTCATAAACACAGCCCAGAGAATAATTGTAATTTCCATGCCCTCACTGGAAGACAGCTTAAGATCATGCTGCTTCTGCAGAGCCAGCAGCAGTCTTAGGGATGCAACTTACCCTTGTCAACATTTCTTCTCTGCTGCCATCTGGGAGGCTCTGCAGGGTGTTAAAGACCTGCACTTTCAGACTCAAAAAGGACCAACATGTAGAATAGTGTTATCCATACAAATGAAGACACGAGCAATAACTGAAGATGATAATCAAATAATCCATCCAATAATAAGAAATATATAAGGTGCAATAGCATTTGGCAGACTGTCTGATATGACACTTATTTTTATTAATTCTTCTTCTTTATCTTTCTTTTCTGTTATTAATATTTATCTGTATGGCAGATGTGTGTGTGGTTGTGAGCATGTGTGCATGTGTTAAATCTTTATATACCGTTTTTGGAACTGCATTGCAGATTTTTGTTGTGCAAGGTGCAATGATAATACAGGTATTCTCATTTACTACAGGGTTATTCCACAGGGATTGTTTCTGGCACTATGTGACCGATGTTAACAGTTCATCATAGCGTTGGCCTGTGAAAAGAAACTGCTTGTGTCTGTAATTTAACACAATTTCCTTCTACAGCCTGTTATATAAACGACTGATATGTTGGTAATGTTACATTCAACTTTAAAGTGCAATCCTTCAGTTTACATGTTGTCAAATCCCTTTCATACATAGTGGTCACTACAGTGGACAGCTATTTAAAAGCCATTTTCTTGTATATGCATTGGTTTTGATGCTATAGTTGCATTTAAGTCACCAGAGTGGACCCTTGTGCGTCATGCCATACACTGCCACCCACTGGCCAGGTGTTGTCAGTGCAATACAAAGCTCTCAAAACCAAAATGGCCGCCGGAAAGCAAGAAATGTTGTGTAGCTGAAGAATATCCTGCCAATCCTTCTATAATAGGAGACACTGGTGAATAAAAAAATCTGTCATTATCAAGTAACATCTAAGGAATAATACTGTTGCTAAATTTTCCAAGTATTAATTTTATGCTGCGAGGAAACTGCAATTAATCATCTGTCCACTAAAATGGCTATATTTCAACAACAATTAATATCATTACTGCAACTTTGTTGTTTTTGAAAATACCTTATTATCAGTGATTTTCTGACCTGTAAATCAATTGATTTATGTTATTAGAGTGCAATGTGCAGTTTTTGTAACAGAAACAATATTTTGACAATACTTTTGTTATTTTTGCAGAAAATGTATATTGAGGATTAGGTACAGGATGCCTTTTGCACAGGCATAGAACAGTATATGAACATGTTAAAATATGTGAACACACTAGTTAACAGCATTAAAAATATATTTTTGTATGGTTTCACACGATATATATCATTTTTGAATCTGGTTCATATTTCTTCAGTTGAAAACTTAAACACATGCTGTCCAACTGAGTGGACATGTGAAAAACTCTTTAAAAAAAATGCATGTTTAAAAAACTTCATAATTTACTTTTTCATGCCTAAAGAGGAATAAAACACTCAAGAAAAAAAAAATCTTGACTGAGGTCACTATAATGCATGCATAAAAGGGATATCTTATTTATTGCCTGAATGGCAATAATATATATAATTTCATACAAACGTGTGTTTGTACTGTTGCACATCTTTTTAAACAGAAAAGTATTAATGTAAGATAACCTATTTCTATCAAAACAAAACGGACAAAAACAAAGTTTTCATTTGTAACAAGCACTGTTGCCTTTAAGTGTTCCTCCTAAATTCCCGCTCCTTAGACTAAAAGCTGCTTATTTTGGTCAGGGAGTGCGTTTGATTTGGACTAAATGAAGAAGCATACAATATTGTTTACATGAAGGGCCAGGCTATACGATATCACACATTCATTTTAATGGTAGATAATGGCTTCCAAACTGTGCGTCCTGTAAAATCACGCATTGTTAAATCCACCGTCAAGACAACCCCAGGGTTATCCACCACAGACAACACATAAGTCCCAGCCGTCGAGTGCGCTCTCATTTCTTTCTAATCAGCCGTGAAGGCAGCACAGCTAAATGACAAAAGATGAAGCGTGCTGTTGAAGAGGATGAAGACGGGATGAGAGAAGTCACTCCCGTCCGGCTGCTGATGGGGCGAGCCTCGTTTTGGCGTGATATCCGCTATTTATCAGTTTACTTGTCCCCTCTAACCTGTTTGCATTAAATGGTTAATGTTTAGATTACGGTTTGAAATTAGTAAATAAAGAATTAAATTCAGTTTGCCTCACTGAGTGGGTGTATAACTTAAATACTAAAAAGGGCCTGACCGCTGGTGTTCGCAATAACGTTTAGTGATTATCAGTCGCAGGTGTGGATAAATATATAAAAGGGTAAATTTCGGATTATTGTGATAAAATCCCTACTTGTGGGTCACAGAGAAACTGATACTGGATTAATATATTATGGTTATGGGTGGCTAATTGTTGTGTGATCCTGGTGTAGGTGGGGCGAGGTGGATTTGCATCTTTGCTGTCTAGCCTTCTTTGGTCCTACAACCGTTTCCGTTTGTGCTAACCGCTAAGCTAGCTACGTTAGCTCTACCTTATATAGTGAAGTGCTACCTGTGGTGACTAGATTGCCAAGAATCTGGGGAATATTACCTCAAAGGTGTGTGTGTTTAGTTGGCCCAATCAGACTGCAAACATTTGTAAAGTGGTAGCGATAGACGGCTCTCACTCAGAGGAACATTTTGGGCACAGAAACCACGGTGGATCCATGTAGCTAGCGGCAGCTAACGTTAACGTTACTCCCGCTTTCAGTTTCAGTGTTGCTACTCCAGCTGTTGGTGTTAACGGTACGTGGTGTGTCGCTTAACTAACCTCATGTGTTAGGAAATAAAAGCCAATAACAGAGCACTTTCAGCAGTAACAGCACCTTTAGCAGTGGAGGCTAGCTTGTGTCGCTAACGTTTCGTTTGCTGGAAAACACTTGCTGCAACCCAGTGCTAGCTGGTTCACCATGGCTACATGGAAGCTATATATTGTTAGCCATATTTGTGAAAGCTAGATTGGGGCACAATTTACAATCCGTCTTTTTTAGGTTGCAATGCATACACGTTGGCATGCTGTGCTAAGTATACATAACTTCAAATGCCTGCTCATTGAGTCGTTGCCTTTGAGTTCAAGACAGATGTCTGAGCAGCTCGTTGTATGAGGCTAACATTACCTTACAGTAACGAAACCATCGAGCTAGCTTAACGTTGCATACAGTACTGGACATACAGCGTGTGTACACTTTCTAAACAGCATCGTCTTCTTACAGGTTCTGTCACAAAAACTGCAGCTGCCAACCATACTGACTGTTCATTTGCCTGCCCAAACCTCGGTGGCCAAGGTCAAGTGGCTACATCCACGGCCAGTGTGGAAATACACCCCTTTAAATGGAATGCAAGTTCAGCTCTAGAGGATATCTTATTTGTTTCCAGGAAAACACTTTGAACGCTTTGTAGCCTAAACTGGTGCATCAATGAACGAGGAACCACTTGAGACCCCGGTCCCTGGCAGTGAGCCTGTGGAAAAGGATGTGGGACAAAGCACAGAAGACAGGAGAGAAGAGAAGAACAGCAGGGAAGCAGAAAACACCTCTGAGGCACCACCAGCACAGGAGCCTGTGGCACCTGTAGAAAGTCTCGAAACACAGGAAGACCTCGGCTCAGATCCTGTAAAGGAAACTCCAGAAGAAGCAAAGGAGGAGGAGGAGAAGGAAACTCCAGGAGAAGCAAAGGAGGAGGAGAAGGATGCTGCAGGAGAAGCAAAGGAGGAAGCTAAGGAAGATCCAGGAGAGGCAAAGGAATCTCCAGGAGAAGCAAAGGAGGATGCAAAGGAAACTTCAGCAGAAGTAAAGGAGGAGGCTAAGGCCACTGGTGGTGAACCTCCTGTTGACTGGTTTGAGCCGCTGGAGGAGGATGATGATGATGTCACTAGCACTGGTAGGAATGATGGAGAGGAAGAAAGCCTGGCAGGAGAAAGTGAAAGGAGTGAGAGCGTGGCTGGCAGCGAGCGGAAAAAGATTTACCAGTAGGTTGATTAATGATTTTCTCCAATTTGTGGTAACAATAGTGCAGTATGCTGTCATAAGGTGCTGGTTGTCTGCAGAGCCCTTATATCTTAGTCAGTAGTCTGATAATGAACTGATAATGAACTTGTATAACTTTAAGGTCAGGTTTAGATTTTCATGTCCACATGCAAGCATAGCGTTTTGGTGAAAGGGAATGGTTGCAAAATGATGTACATAGGCAAGGGTGTTAAAGTTTATTTCTGCTTGGTGGGAAATTGGGTATAATTGTATGTGTCTTAGAGGTTAAATACTGGTGTTCAGAGAAACTATCAATGGGTAGTTTAAAAATAAATTAGCGACCACCTAAGGCAACCCTATGTCAAACTATTGAAACTAAATAGCTCAATGACGCAACATAGCTTAGCATATTAACATCTTGTTGCATAGCTTTACATGCAGTCTGTTTTTCCCATGTGGTATAAAGATTCTAACATGTATACTTCCCACTTTCTCTTTTAAATTCAGGCTTCAGTTTCCCCGCCGTAAGCGAACACATCCTGATGAAGGATGGGATGACTGGCCAGTACTGGGAGAGGGCTGGAAACGCAAAGAAGTTGTTCGGCGCTCAGGTTCAAGCATAGGACAGAAGGATGTATATTACATGAGGTAAATACTATCTAGTAGAAATGCAAAAAATCCCAATGTGGAGTTGTTTTTTAATTCAGGGGGCAGAACACACTTATTATGTATTTACTTTGTGGTCAATAATATTAATGGTAGTGTTGAGATTTTACTACTTTTTTAAACTACTTTCTGCCACTCCTTTTACTCAGTGTTTAGTGTCAGGTCATGGCAATATGACAAAAAAATTCAAAATATTAACTGTTCAAAGCGACCACTAAGAATGAATTGATAATAATAAATTTCAGAGCCTAGACTGAGCCCAAATTCTAAATATTTGCTTCTTCTTTTTCCTTTTATATGATTGAAGGTTGAATATTAGATTAGATTAGATAAAACTTTATTATCCACCGTAGTTGAAATTTGTCTTCAGCCAAATAGGGAAAAACATTTTTTTATATATATATATTTTAGTTTTCAATGGGTTAGACGCTATAATTTATTCAGTGTCACCTTGGGATTGAGGAACTTGTGATGGATGTTAATTTATTTATTTATTTTACATTTTATAAACTAACCAATTGATTCATCCAACAAAAAACAAAAAAATAATAATCTGCAACCTCACATCTAGATTTCCTAGATGTCCTTTCCTAAGTCCTACATACTCCTCCTTTAAATTAAAAAATTATATTTTCTAACTTTAATTGAAGCAGAGGCGTGGGATTGGATGAGAACAGGATGATATTGTTTTAAGTGGTTGTCCTCCAGCTCTCAGCAGCTGTAAATGTGTTTTTTATTTTGTCTTTGCAGTCCCCAGGGTGATCGATTGAGAAGCCGAGTAGAACTGGCTGGGGTGCTGGAGGGAGTACTTGACTTGTCAAACTTTGAATACAAGTCAGGAAAATTCTACGAAGGCGAAGCGCCACCAGTTAGAGTCCGACACAGAGCAAAGGTATTGGCCTCTTTTATCACATAAAACTTACAACATTAAGATGTGTGTGTGTGTGTGTGTGTGTGTGTGTTACGATTAGTTTTCCTCTCTGTCCAATCAATTAGAAAAAGGTCCGGGAGCGTTCTTCCTCAGAGTCCAGTTGGATGGAGAGAGGAGAGGGGGCCGACACTCCAGACTCCCACCACCGGCTCACCCCCAATCAGGGGCCCAAAAATCTCCAATACAACCAGTCAAGTTTCTCCTCGCACAGTAAACTAGGAACTCAGAATGCATTTTCTCGCAGAGAGGATCCATCAACTGAAGATAGAATTAAACTTCCCGCTCCCTCATCATCCAGACTGTTAATGCTCCCTTCCATAAATGGAGAAGTTAGGACAGAGGAAAACACACTGTGAGTCCATTATTACTTCTGTTCATATGTTAATCATTTAAAGTGTCTATGTGTGACAGTCAGAGCGTTAATGTAGCTGCACACTGGTATCTGCTATGTAAAAATATAGTGGCGTAATGGCATCCTGAATAGAGAATGAAGTCAAGCTACCTGTGTTGGGGGCTGACATTTTTTTTGGGAAACCTAAGGGTCATGGGATTCCTGTGGCATTCCCGCGGGATGGGAGTCAAGTCACTATTCACGTGACTGGGACTGGACGGGGGGTGGGGAAGAGTCAGTGAGCAGGAGCGAGGGGAATCAAAATAACAACATTGAGGTAGCAATGCCAAGAAAATCAGCAGCTACCCGTTCGGTTCAGCTGCGTGTAAGAAGTGCAGTCCTGTAAGTATGAGCACGCGTGTCGTTTTGTGAAGCGCGTGAAGTCAGATGGATTGTTTGAGACAATTTTGTCGCGATCGCGATGCTAATTTCCGTTAGCGCGTTAATGGAATTCCTTTTATGTATTAGCATCGAGCTAACGAACTTAAAGCGCTAGTTAGTTGGCACATGGTTGTAGCAGATAGAGTCAAAATCAACAAGTAGCTTCTCCCCTACAGATAATCTGCCTCGGTGTTTGGTGCATACAATAAACACATTAACAGCAAATATAACTAAAGGCAAAGTACTGCAACAGTCAAGAACATACATATGGGATAGGAAAATTACAATGAAAATATGAAAAAGAATTTATTAAAATATTGCTGTAGCCTATGTAACCCATTGCTGTTTCAGCTGTTTTGTTATCAGTTATTTCAAGTAGGGCTGCCCCCGACTAAAAATGTTCCTAGTCGACCAATAGTTGTAATTTAGGGCGGTTAATCGATATTAGTGTAATTATTAAGTTATATATTTTGGGCGTGGCAACACAATGGTTTGAGTTGAAGGTGTGAGAAAGAATAGTATCAGTAACACTGTTAATGCTGTGCTACATTACAGAGAAATACAAAACCGTACTAACGAACCTTCATTAATATAGGCCTATATTTTATCTACAAGTGCACGTCACACACTGAGCGAGCCGCCTGTTAATGACACTGTCAGCAAAGCAGTAATGATTGTGCTAAGTGGCTAATGGGCATGTAGCTACTGACATGTTTCAGATGATACGTCATGTTTGTAGTCGACGAATGAGTTTACATATCACCTTGGGTTCGTCCTTCACCTTCTCAAAATGATCCCACACTTTGGATTTCCTGCCCGACATGTTATTAACTAACCTGTGTAATAAATGCAGGTCCCAGCCCTGGAAATTAGGGGCCGTACACATGCCATGTCTTTAACCACCAGGAAAATGCAAGGTCAGGTGCCGGTTGCTACTCTTGTGCCTTTTCTGTGCCAGCTTTCAAGAGCGTGCCAGCAGGTTTTGTCCGAGGTTGCTAAGTAATTTTAATAAGGATGTTATCATAGCCTGTCTACCTGAAATCCTGAGTGCAGAGCTGATCTTCTTCAAGACGCTGTGTATAAGTGTGTAGGCCTCTCATCAGAGGGACAGATGTAAAGCTCTGGGTAGCCCTGCACTAAAATGATCAGCTTTTCTGTATTTATTACAGACTGAATATTCACAGAAATTCCTAATAGAGTTTCATGTTTTTTTTTGTTGTTGTTTTTTTCTGCGACTAAGCGACCAATAAAATCTTGCTGACTTATGACCTTTCTGGTCGACTTACGTCTGGTGACTGTTAGGGGGCAGCCCTAATTTCAGCATAATGCTATACTGTATAATTAATAGCACATGTATAGATTTATATAAAAATATGCAGTTCTCATATGACGAAATGCAATTTTCATTCATTTAGAATGGGACAGAATTATGTTTTTATGCTGTCACAGGATTGGGACATGACAGGATTTCTTATGTGGAAATGAGATGGGAGTGAAAATCCATTCCTGTATCACCCTCTACTTTGTGTGTGTTGTAATATGAGCTTCTCTGTGGTTTGTTGTGGTAAGCTAGTCTGGCTGCACGTGATATATGCAGATTGGCTGAGCATCATCATGTTTCCCCACAGGGTCTGTGCCAGATGTGGTGTTTCCTTCACAGGCACATGGTACGACAAACAAAGAAAGAAGCCTTTCTGTCCCAACTGTTGGGGTATGTCAGTATTTGAGTCTGCGTTAGAAATTGAAAATAAATAAATACCTGAGGTGGGGTACTCATCCTACATTGTTTTTCTTTTTAATTTCAGTGGCCTCAAAGTCAAAAGAGCATCCGATGGTTCGTTTCAGAAAGGTAAATTACTGTCTGTAAACACAGCTGCATTTCAGCCACCTGAACTAGCCAAAACTTTAGCATATGGTCCAATGGGAACTTTAACAGTAGTTAAACCATGGATACAGAATTCACATATGTAAATGTTTTGTTTATGTGAGAAAGTTGCATTGCTGAAACTGACTGGACATGTAATCACTTTTGACAGTGTGAAAGTTGACAAATTTCTTTGATTTACCAGAATCAGGATACTGAATGAAAATGTTAAAAAGGAAAAAAACACAGACGAGACATCGATATTAATAATTAAACAAACCTGTGTTTTTTCATCTTTGTTAATGTCAACTGTAGTGGATTCCTTGTGGACAGTGTGTGGGATGCAACAACACAATGAACTGTGGGCAGTGTGCAAACTGTAAGCATGGACTGCAGAGCCCAGAGTCCCGGAAACGCATTTGCCGAAAACGCAAATGTATATGTCCCATTCGCAAGGTAAGCTGCTGGGTACACATTTATTTTGATGCTCTTTGTTTGTTTATGTTACTTTTGCATTCATGCCTTTTTTCTGTCTTTCCATCAGGGACCTGGAAGTGGAGGCTTCCTGCCGCAGAGGCCTTATGACATTCCTGAAACATTTGATGACAGCATGAGTTTCCAGGTAATAAAAACTTGTATAATCCTCTGAAATGTACGTTTCTACTGTGCTTACTGTAGGGTCAAAGAGAACATTATGTTTTTCTATATGATTACAGTCAGGGTCAGACTTTAGTTATGTCAAATGTTCAGATGGTCATTTCAAGCTCTAACAACACTTTTATTTTACAGAGTGAAATTACAGACTCGCAGGTAATTTCTTTGTAATTTGAGAACAAATTCTCAATATCAGCACACAATACTCAATATTATTGCAATTCCTTTTCCCTACTCTAACTGATTTATGTTTTATTCACACAGCACCCAAGTCTCAAAAGCAGCGACACAGAGAACTTCTCAGTCAACGTGGACCTTGATGACGAAGATGACATGTCAACGGACGATGATGACGATGTGAGATTTTTTTTTTTTTTTAAACCCACTGTCGTACAGACGTGATTGTCTAAAGTGACACAAAATAAACCAAAAAGAGAACCACAGCTGTGGTCAGCTTCATTCATATCAGTTAGTGTGTGTATTCCAGGAGTAACAACTTGTCCTGGTGGTAAAACAGCTATCACAACAACTTCTCAGACCACATCTGCAGTATTTTAGCTGCAGTTTATACAGTTTTAGTTGGAACAATAACCCATATTTACTATTCATAGCAGTGGCAAACATTGTTTTGTTTGTTCTTGACAGTGTTTAAAGATGAATGTTAAGTTTTATGCAGGGTTGTTAGTAGTACACTCACTAAGCCATCCAAATGTAGAGCACATTGTAAAAGAATTTTCAGAAAAGCCTCTTCTCCATTACAGGGCCGTGTTAGGTTGAAAACATGTAGATTTGCCTGAAATCTGACAGAACTGTCAATTTGTTACACTCCAGCGAATTTGAACTCAGTGGAGTGTGTGAATTCGAAGACCCAGGCAAGATTTAGTTCTGTGTCTATGTAAATATTCTTGCGAGAATATGGCTGTATGTGTTTACAACCAGAGGCAACCAATGTTTACACTGTGGCTCAGCAAAGTTAAAAAGCACTGCAATGAATATTCGCTTTGTTCTCATATCATCCTCGCAATCTTTGTGACTAATTTGGCAACGGTTTGACAACAGTACTGTGGTGCATGTGCTGTTCAAGGCCGATCCTGAAACAGAGTGAGCGCTGAAGCGTTTGCAACCGGTGTTTGTAAACAAATGCATGGCGCATGTGCATAGCACTGGGGAGCAAAAGCATCACTCTCCTCACACAAAATACAATGCTAAAGAAGCGGGTAGTCATGAAGAGCTTACATCCTGCACAGTTCAATAAAAGTAAACCAATAAATAAAAGAGGGACTGACCCACACTCTAACAAAACTACACATAGTTACCTGTGGGCAAAACACATGCAGCGCCAACGGCACTACTATTTCAACTGTGTTGGTAACGTTATACAAGAAGATACAGGTGGGTAACAGCTGTGAAAGGAAAGAACTAACAAATGAATTATTTTCAATTTGAAGAAAACTATCACTTTTGTGTATGTTACTTACATTTTTCAGCTGACATTACTTACCTGAAATGAATCGTTTGATCCCAGTTTTCAGTTCCATCTTTGCACAGCTGTAACCCACCAATATCTCATTTCATGATGATGTTCTGGAGAAAAACAATTCTACTACCCTTTCTCATCTATTTGTACACCCCAGCACCACACAAGAGTGCACCATGTTGGCGCTGCCTGTTTTTAGCCCAGCAGTCCCCATCTGGTTTAAAGCTAGCTAACTATTTGACAGCAACTCGACGGTGTAACGTTTCCCTGCATCTTCCATATAAAGTGACACATATAAAGAGTCATAAGTTTCACACAACAAACGAGGAGGTGGTAATATTGTACCTATAAACAGAGGCAGCATTGTACAGCAGTCCATCTCTGTCTCCGTATAAGTCATCTGTAATTGACATTAATTTTCCACTGTCAGTGTAGAAGTAAATGTAAAAAATATCTCTCTCTTCTTACATACTTGTCTACAGTGGCATAAGAAGCGGAAGCGGCGATCCTGTGGAGAGTGTAAAGCCTGTCTCTGCAGGAAAGACTGCGGCACATGTGATTTCTGCATAGACAAACCCAAGTTCGGAGGCAGCAACAAGAAGAGGCAGAAGTGTCGACTTCGTCAGTGTCAGAGACAGGCAATGGTAACACCACACCAATTCCTCATGAATTAGTTCTTTACTCCAGGTAATGATTTAATCATGGATTTTAAATATGTCTTTGCGCAATCTGGCAGAGACACTTGCTGCCTTTCCAGATGGGACAAGGTGACTATGGGCCTGATAGCTCGTTGCTGCCGGGTAGGCCTAGACCTCACTACACGTACAGTCGAAAGTCAGGTTTAAAGAGAAACAAAGGACAACAATCTGGCTTTGACTTCTCCGACAATGAAGATGATGACAGTAACTTACCAATGGTGAGTTTGTTTTTGAACATAGTAGCATTTTCCCTGCAGGTAAGTTAAGGAAGAATTTGTTTTTTCTTCATACGTTGCTTATGTGTCATTGTTGCAGCTGAACTGGCCCCCTGAGCCTGCCAGCAGTAGCAAACACACCTATGAACTGAATGTGAGAAACCCGTCAACTATGCAGGTTTGGAATTAGATTTGCACCTACATGTTTTTTGTCAGCCAAGGCTCATCTCACTAAACAGATTGTCAACTTTTTGTCTTTCAGCAGTTGAATCATTTTGATTTTGGCCAGCAGAATGGACTGCCTGAAAGAAATCCGCACACCAACCACAACAACTCTGAAATGGTACGTTTTTTGTTCTTTCAGGCCACTCTCTTGGTAGTAGTGTTTCTAAGTTTAGGAGCCTTTTGCTTAAAATATCCCACAGCTCTTTTGTAGATAGTTGCACTTATTTGTGGCTAATGTACATATTTTTGCTGCCAGATAGTACAGATTTGGCTTTAGTACCTCTACCCTGGAAATTTAAAAAAAATTCTCTGGAATGTAAAAAAACTATTGACATATGCAAGGCAGGGGAAGTGGAGGTGCTGGTGTAAGACACACACACACAATCACTGCTTCATGCTTCATGCAATGGAGGGAGAGGGGCTGGTAGGTGATGAAAGCTGCCACCTAATACGTCACCTGCAACCAGATGAGCCAATAGCAAAATTCAATTGCAGTAGCCAGGTTTCAACCAGTAGAGGGCAGTTCCTCTACATATTCAAAACACAGTATGTAGAATTTGGACCTGAATCTATCAATAACTCTACTAATACCCATATACATTGGTTTTCAGCTGGAAAAGGTAATTTTGGGGATTGGTTACTCTGTAATAGCACTAAACCTGACTGATCATGTATCATAATGGCCTCCTGTTTTCCCTTTCCTTCACGAAACGCTCTTGGCAACTTGTTCACTTCCTTATGTATCTGTTGCCGTGCTGTTCTTTGGCCTGTGACTCAGTGTGATGAATCCAGGCTTGGTTCCAACTCAGTTTGACCAGGTTTTTTTTAACCAGTCCATGGTAATTGCAGTCTTTACTGTTATGTTCTATAAAGGGTAATGAATCTTTTGGCTGTGGGTGTGCTTGTGTTGATTTTTGTTGTCCTGTCTTAAGTTGGGATGGTCCCTCTCCCCCCTGTCCTCTGCTCTTTAATTTGGAGGGCATTTTGCCTGTAATGGACTGTTTGACAGTGTATGTAGAGACAGGAGGCATGAGGAGAGGAAAGACAGAGGGGTATAACATGCCACAAAGTCAAACTGGGGATGTTACAATTATATGGTACTTTACTACTTGGCAGCAGGCCACCCCCAAAAGTAAATTTGATCTTCTTATAAAGGATGCATATCACTACTAAGCAGTTTGTTCTCTCTCCTTGTCAGCTGCCTCTTCTTGGCTGTCCTTCAATTTGTCATTGTGGTCACATATTACTGTGGCTTCTTTTTTTCTCACTTTTTTTTAGCCTTATCTATGTAGACAAGTAGAAAAGCGATATGGTTACACTGGGTGAATCAGATGTAAATACTCTGCAGTGTAGATGTTTTATGCATAACTTATATACACATTTCCCCTAAGTTTACCTTGCCATATTTGGATTTTTTTAAATAAACTTCTTGGTCTACACTAGATTTAAAATAATGTAGTGCACATGCTCTGAATTTATCTGATCCACCGTCATCTGTATGTCGGTTAAGTGATGCTTGCCACATGCCCCACTGCTTCTTGCAAATACAAAGCTGTATTTTTTATGATGTTTAGTGTAGTGTGCAGGCAGAGGGCTCCTGGTTCTATTGCAAACACTGACAGTGCACAAATGTTGCTTTTAGTATTTGTGTCATGTACAATCTCTTGAGTGCTAATAAGGCAGAAATATAAAGACAGTTTGGTGAGGTTCAATTGAGCAAAGAAACAAAATCATTTGGTCTTAAATACAACCTTGTCAAATCCTAAACCTAATTTTTGAAATCATTTCTGAGACAAGATAAAAAATGTCTTCTTGTTGTCACAGATTTGCAAACTTCCATTAGACTAATATTACTTGGTCACCCTTCTCAATCCAGGACCAGCTAAACAGATGGGATGCAGAGAAATCACTCTCAGGCAGAGATGCTCAGAGGCATGTTGAAGAAGATGACGAGGAAGACGAAGAAGAAGAAGTAGAAGATGAGGAAGAAGAAGAGTTGCCCATGGTAAGTGTCCTGCTAAGTTGTCTGAATAGTCACAGATAATGAAAACCCGTTTGAATATTTAATTCCCCTCTGCTGCTCCCTGCAGATCACACAGATCTTCAGTTTGGCTGATAACCCATCTGGGAGTGGTGCGGACATTGAAGACCAGCTCATGAAACTGCTACACTCTTTGCGCTCCTCTGTAATGCCAATCCTATGGTATGCCATCATGGTGGAGGGCCCACAGCTACAGCTCATCCAGTGCTCTAAACAGTCCAGCCTGACCGACACCATGGTGCTGATCGACCCAGGCTTCTGCTATCAGGTCACCGTCCAAAAGCAGCCGCTGCTCCCCACCCACCCGCTGTACGACAAGTACCCAGCACGCTTAACCTCTGTGTCTGAAGTGGTCAGTTTGCTTTTGGGCCTGGAGAAGTACGTTGTGTGCCAGGGACTGCCCCCCAAAGAGCCATTATCGAGTAAAGACCCAATCATACTGGAGCGGGCGTCGACATGTGATTTCTTGGTTAAGAGGAAGGTGAGCATCTGTTCTAACTGCAGCGCACTGCAAGGACTTTAACTTGAGCAGAAGCAGAAGATCTGTGACCACAGTGGAGAGACCACCTGTTCTCTGGTGCAACTTTGTGCTACTTTCTTCTTTATGTTTCTGTTCTTCTTTTGGTGATAATATAAATGACAGTTTTACAGATTTACCTCCAGACTGTGATGATACGATTTGATTATTTGAAGAATCACCAAAGGCATTCCAGGAGCTGTGACATTATACTCCAGGCGTTTCTTCTCAGATGTCTTCTGTTATGTTTGTTTAGGGCTTCTCTTCATGACTGTTATGTCAGATACTGGGCGTGTGTGTGATGGATAGAGCTGAAATCATGAGCCCACTGTGTGGTTAGTGTTCTGTTGGTCGATTCACACTCTTACTTGAGGAATCTATAACCCTCCCCCTCTCACCACTTTTAAGTGATTGTGTAACCCAAATTTAGTCTGTCTCGGCCCAAAAATGAAGCTGAATTTATTAGCATGTAACCCTCTTGTATTGTCACCAGCAACATTGGACACTGTCAACACTGTTGCCATGTGTGCCAATGGAGTTAACCAGCAGCCTGAAGTGTTTTGGACTAAGTTATGTTTGCATCGTCTCTACCTCTTTCATTTTATAGCAAAGTGTACATTTATGTGGACTTTTGCTTTTTGTAATTGAATCTCAGTGGATGTACAAGATAAAAACACCAAAAGGTGGAAACCAAGTCTCTACAAATTGACCACAATAATGCAGATATAAAACACAATGAGTGACTATTCACCTCATTTATTACAATGCACAAAATCATTAGAGGGGACCACAATTCATTTTAAAACTCCCACAATAAATTTTCCTCATTCATCATCATTTTTGGGCTGCAGCAGATGCCTTTCCACTCAATACACATCAGCTGGTTTTGATTGGCAGATTCAACAGCTGACAAATGGTAAAATTTAACAGTACTGAGATCGGAGTACATACACTCCCTCTAGCAAATGCTTTGTAGAATTTGCTTTCTGAAACGATATCCTCAAATGAAACCTGTGGTGAATCCAAAACTCATCTCACAGACGAGTACATTTTGTAATTATTAGGATGATAGAAGTGTCTTAAATGTCTTTAAAACATGTCCTCCCATTTCTGTTATTGACTGGTATGATTATTGGTATTTGATATTGTATTTTAAACCTTTTGATGGATTAAATTTAAATTGTATAATTACGTTTTTCTCCCGTCCCCCTTTCCATTGGGATGTTTATGAAGTAATTCAATTACTTTGAAAATGTTAGTTTATGCATTCTTGGCATATATCAGATTTATTTTTATTTTCTTGGTTTCCTCAAGTAACTGTGCAGATTTTGAAATGTTTGGGATCAGTCGGTTTCTTTTAAAATCTATTGTTATTTAGTCTTTGAATTAAAACCTATTTAGAGAATTGAAACAAACATTTTGCTGTCTTTGTCTTTCTGAAGGCAGTGTGCAAATAAACTTTTAATGCTGACTGGCTTTTAATGAAATTTATCAAATATATGTAATGGACTTCTCACATCTGAAACACGTATTAGTAGTGTCACCTGACTTGGAAACAGTGAAAGCCCAGGATTTTATAAACATAAATGAACACAGCTGCTGCTTCATACCCAGTTATTTAATCTGTTATGATATATGGTGTGATGGAGTTGCAGTAATGTGAGCCAGATAATGTTTCAGTGACTGTCAGAGCGGCCTACTTGTTGATTGAGTTATTGGTTTTATTATTAAGGATTGTTTCAGTGTCAACAGTAAAGCCCAAGCTGTATTTTATATTGCTTTGGAGACTTCGATCTGTGGTCCATCAATGTCTGTGCGTTTGAAATGAAGCATCTCTGATGCCCCATGAAACTACTTAAGCTGATTTACACCAGCTTGTTATGCAGCATAAACACTTTATATGCATCAGTGTTATTCTAAAACAGTGGTTCTCAAACTGTGGGACAGGACTCCCTGGGGGGCATAGAACTGCTGCAGGTGGGACGTGGATGACCAGGGGATAAAATATGGAGTGAAACAAATGTGAATGAATGTGATTTATGTAGGGAAAATAAAGGTTTGTTGATGCTATCATCAGTATCTTCAAATTCAACATGGATCCCTTTCTATTAGCTGCTTACCCAATTATTGGTAATGATTAATTTAAAGAATTTTAATTGTGGGATGGGTGACTTTTGGCTTCTGAGGGCAGGCATGGCAGAAAAAGTTTGAGAAGCACTGTTCTAAAAAAAGGAAAGTCTCCATTTCAACCTCCCCAACAATTATTATTATAATTATCATAGTGTGTTGTGTGTAACAGCTGTAAGAATATGTTCTCAGTTGTTTTTTAAATATATGCATTTAATATTCTTTAATTGTAATGACAACCCACAGTCATCAGTTTTTCTGTAAATGTGCCTGTGATAACAGCTATCTAATTTTCACAATTTTGGAGTCAAAGTTTTTGATTTAATATAGAAATATTACTTATTTTGTAAACATATTTGTATCGGATACAAAGGTTCTTCATCTACGCTGTAAAAAAAATAAAATTATATAGAGGAGAGAGGGAAGTTTAGAAAAAACAATTTTAATCTCTGTTAGAAATTTCATTTTATTCTGTATGTTTTATTAATATTCCATTTTATGCTCTCTCTCGCTCTCTCTCTCTCTCTCTCTCTCTCTCTATATATATATATATATATGTATATAATTTGTTTTTTAATTTATTTATTTAATTTATGGTCTTTTCGCAGAAAATGACACATTTGTACATTTGTAAAATGCGCTACACACATCAATTCAGGTCCTTTTTTTTTTTTTTTTTTTTTTTTTTTACTATTCAGCGTCATTGTGCGCGTGCCTATGCAACAACTGGATAACAACATTTGTATGACAGGATTAAGTGGCGCACATTGAAGGCATGTAACATCTGGGAGGGGCATCGCCGCTGTGACAGTGTTGAGTCAGTTGGCTGTGAGAAATAGAGGGTTTTCATCCGGTGCAGAAGGGAAACCTTTCTTCTTTCTCAAAGCAGGTCTGCTGAGATGCGCAGGGCTCCGACACAGCGGAGGTCGCGAGGCTGCTGGTGAATTACAATTGGGATACGAAGCCACCATGAACGAGGGGCTGTTTTTGCGTGTACTACGATTTATCCGCATGTTTGATTAATTAAAGCTTTTTTTTTTCCTGGGGAGGATTTTGTCCTGTGGTGTCATGCAGGAATGAATTTTCTCGCCTTGGTTTTGCTACAGAGGACCATGGAGACCTCCGAAGGCATCGGTCATGCTCTCTGGTAAGAGGGGATTTCTGCTCCAAGATGTCCTTCTCATCCTTCCTGGGCGTATTAATGAACAGCCGTCAACACAACCTATATTCTCTAGAAAAACAGCCTGGCCTACATAGAAGACTACAAGACGTTTTTTTTGCTATATTATTTATTATTAAGACGTGTATTCACCTTAACGTAAAAGCGTGTTTGTCATGGTGTCAGTCAGTGACACACCTGCGGTATGTTATTGCTAACATTAATTAGTCCAGTGTGTTTCATTATCAGCCGGTGCTGTCGTCTGCAACGACTATGCAGATGCAGGATGGCTGCTGAAGCCGGACTTAATGTGGGAACACATGCTTTATGCTCTCCACGCTGAGCCAAATAACACGCCTGTAAATTAAACGCAAGGACTGTATGAAATGAAATTCAATATGTCTCTTTCATGTGTGCCCGTGTTGTTTTCCAGCGCCCGCAAACGGAAGCACACATTGTTTGTGTGGCACATTCATTAAAAGGCAGGAAATGCCAGGATTGCAACAGCATCTGCGTAAATCCAAACGGGCAGCTTTAAACGGAGTAAAAATCTGTGTCATGCTTCCTGGGAATACACAACTTCTCCCTGTTACTGCATTGTTGTGGAGCAAAATAGGCAGAAGCACGCTGCTCCTGCTGTCTGCTGGGCCTTAATGATTTCACTCTTCTCACATATGAATCCTGCTTGTTCTCATGCAGCAGGGTTAAGCCCTATTATTAACAGATTCCTGAACAAGGATGTCTGTCTGGATCTGAAAAAACCCATCCAAATGTGTTGTGTAGGGTCAGCTGTGCCTTCGGGGTGCTTCACAGCTAGTCCGCCTCTTGTTGTACGTGGGAAACACCTCTGTTTTCAGAAGAGGATTTTCCACTTTGCTGCCAAGCAATTTTGAAAGTGCTGATCGCTCCTATTTTGGGGTTCCTGTGTATTTGTAGTGGCTTTGGATTCTTGGACCATTAGACAATTTGCAGGGAGGTTTGGTGTAGCTGTTTGGAGACTATTCATGCTTTGTTTCTTCAGGGGGATTTGGACACATGTTGGTGTTTGTTTTCTCCCCTCGCTGGTCGCTGTTATCTTCAAATTGGTAGCATGGCACTTTACTCTTCTGTAAAGCACTCCCTGTGGTTTTCATGCTACTTTGAGTGTTACAATTCAATCAAACACCCATGGAATTGGGCTTTGACCCAGATTGTCGAAAACACAATGGTATTCTTTTGCCATTTTATTCCACCAAGGTGACACTGCTCCTTTTATGATGCCCTTAAGACATGGACTGACACCATTTGAGCATCTGGTTCAATATACTTGACTGACAAGCATGCGGGTTTAGTGGGGTGTGTGAAAAGTTGCACACTCACCTCCTGATCCTGAACCTGTCTGCAAACCCTTTAACCTGCACATTTGCATGGATTAAAAATGAAAATAGTCTTTTGGCCTCCTCTAAAGTGTCTTGGTGCTTAGTGTGCGAGCTCGGGGAATCAAATCCCAGACCTTATCAAGTGTTGGAAATACACCAGAGTGGTGGTGCCACGGATAAGAGAGAGAATTCACCCACATTTCTTCAGTCATAAAGAACATAAAAGCACAAAAGAACCAGATCAGGCTGTAATGCCTGTGTAGTAATGAATGTAAGTGTACGACTGTGGCTGCACATCATAAGCAGCCCTGAACTCCCTCCAAAACCAAACAAGGGGGATTACAGCCACAGTGGAACATAAAAAACGACTTTGGAATACATACAGAAATCCCTCCAGGTGTTACGGCGCAAAGGGAAAATGCATAGGAATAATCCCCTCGGACGTTAGAGCCGCATTCCTTTCTTTATTACTCCCCCCACCTCAGCTTAGCAGAATCCAGGTGGATAGCAATCACCAAGATTGCTTTGTTTCACCTGCGGTAGCCGTGTCAAATGTGCAAAGGTGAGCGTCAAGGCCAGGGAGGAGAAATGGTGAGCCACACGATTGGTCAGTCCGAGCTAAGCTGCCCTGCTGTGCACCGATAAGCGTGTTATAAATCAGTATTTCATGGTTATAGAGAGCACGAGAAGAGATCATATTAGTGTGGGGGATCGGGGGTGGGGTCACCTGACCTTCCATAAGCCCCTGCACAGTTCTTCGGTTGGGGTTGGTCAGGTGGAGGTAGTTCAGTAAATCCTCTGTATGTCTGACCCTGACTCATTTCTTTATCATACAGAAGCCTGAACCACATCTCCTTTTTTTCTTTAATTTAAAAACATTTGAATGTCTCTGCTCCTCATCCTCACTATTGCAACTCCCTCGTGGGCATATTAACATTCTTGGACTTTATTGTTGAATGGCAGAAAGAGCGTGCAGATAAAGGTCACATTACTGTTCTCCTACAAATGAGCAGAGCGAGGCTCAGAGTAGGGATGTGCACGATTAATCGACCAGTTGCATTGTTACCCTCGCTAGCCAGCACTAGAAATACTAGTTGGTTAAACTTATCATTAAAATAATTACTTTGTGCTACTGCGTTCACCCAGTGAAGATGTTGTAATCATCAGGCACATTTTCTTAAAAAGGTAGGGGCTAGCATTGTCACCCCACAGCAAGAGGGTCCCTGGTTCGAACCTGGGGTGGGGGGCCCCACCGTACAGAGTTTGCATGTTCTCGTGTCAGAGTGGGTTATCTAAGGGTTCTCCGGTTTCCTCCCACAGTCCAAAGACATGCAGGTTAGGTTGGTGACTCTTAATTGCCCATAGGTGTGAGTGTGAGTGTGAATGGTTGTCTGTCTCTATGTGTCAGCCCTGTGATAGTCTGGTGACCTGTCCAGGGTGTAGCCCGCCCCTCACTCTTCTGTAAACTTAAAACCATACTTAAAACCATACCAAAACTTAAACATCAGAGAAATTGGTCGTTAGGAACATCCCTAGTTCAGAGGTCAGAGGCATCAAGACAAACACCCCAAGTGTTGTCCTGGCATGGCACTGAATGCATTGAGAGAGCCAACTTTGCAACATTTATTATACATATGTCTAAGCTACACAGTCTTCCAACGCTACTGGCCTAGTTTCAACTCTACAGAAACATAGTTGTGACCCTGCCCTGGTAACCGTGTGTAGGTTCATAACAGTAGCAGCTGTGTCAACACCAACAGTCAACATGAGGGCTGCCAGCCTCACCTGTCCGTAGAGGGCTGGAGGTGATATTTCAGCTGCTCTTTTACGTCTCAGCTGCTCCGTATTGCCTGTTGAGAGAGACTAACAAACATATTGTACATCCCCCGCCACTTGCAACAGATATGAGGTTGTTGCAGAAGCATCAGCTGTTACATATTAAGACATGCTGCACTGTAAGTCATGAATATATCTGTTATATAAACGCTGTTGACAACAGTAGCCTGTTCCTGGGACTCTTGGGCCACATAAAAGCTGACAGCAGAGAGAGTGAATCTCTTAAAGAGCTGGGAGGCATCGTGTTTATCAAGGGATGAGAAAACTGGATATAAAACTGTTGCCTGTAGGAATTTCGCTTTGCTATGAATGTTGTGATCTAATATGTATGACTTCTAAGCTGAAGAAAGAGCAGTGCCGTTCCTTGTGTGGACACGGTAGGATTGGACCTACCTTACAGGCTTCAGTGTTTAGCCCGTCGGACTTGAATATTAAACTCGTCGCTGATTTGCATTCGTGTGATGCACGCTGCACAGGGGCAGCTCACTCTCGTCGCACAGCTCATGTTTTAATCAACATGGCTCCCAAAGTGCTATCTATACCACCATCCAGAGCACGTCCCTCATCCCCCCGCACATGCTAAGTCAACATGTGTTTGATGATCGTGTTGAGCTCATATCTCGCATACCCATATCTCCTCTGATCCCTCCTTTGATGCTGCTCTCCGCGACTCTCTGTTTATCTGATTCTTCATTGTCCCGCCATCTCTCCCACAGGCTTCTCTGTGGAATGTGATGCCGCCCATCTCGAGTTGTTGTACCTGTACCTCTGCACACATCTGTACACCAGATGTTTAAGCAGTTAGCGCTTGACTTCAACCAGTGAGACCACTGATTCTCTCAGGTGTGTTATTTGTTAGACTCAGTAGTGGTTAGAGGACGACCTGTTGCAGCTGATTGATTCGCCCTTGTCTTGAAGTGCCTTGATGTATATTTGATGCTAAGCACTCACTACTTTGGTGTTTTGTCTTGTCAGAAATTGTGGCTCATACTGTGATGCCATTTTCTTTTTTATTTCCTTTATAGATTTCCTTTCTGTCTGATGTTGTTCTATATTTGGTATCTTTACTCTTTCAGTTTAGCTGCTGGCTTGCTACTTAATTCCTTTTCAGGTTACTTCAGACAAGTAGCAACAGCTGTTGTTGAATTTTTTTTCCACCAATATCTTAAAGTTTTCTTGAATCGGATACATTGAAGGTTTCACTAGAAAGACTTAAGTGTAACCTGGTGTGTAACCTTTGCTGAACAATAGGCACTTACGGGATAGTGGTAAATGCTAAAACAGATCAACACACACTGGCTGTTCTGTGGAGCATCGCATTGTTTTTACATATGATGCCAGTAGCAAACACCAGACGCATCTAGACAGAAGCAGTTGTGAAGGTACTGTTGTCAGGATGTGTTGAATGTGATAAATTTCTGCTTGTCTGGAGAATTGATGTGTGTTAATGCCAGGCCCCCAGGAATGCTGCTCTGTTTGCAGCCAGTTTTTCACAGTGGCCACTCTCGGTACTGCAGCGAAAAAAATCCTCGTGGCCCAAAAACAATTTCCCCAGAGGCCACCGATATAAATGAGACGTCAGGACACCTTAAACTGCAAACGAGTGACTCTCTGTGACTCTCTACATTATGAATTTTTGAGCCATGGAGGTTTTCCGTTTTTTAAAACTTTTCTTAAGCCGAGAAAAGCGATTTCAAATTCTGTGAAGTCATCGAAATGTAAAGTTTATGAGCCGAACAGGAACTCGCATGTGGGGACAGTGGGAGAAACATTACTATTAAGTGTTCCACATACTGTGGAAATAAACCCAGAAACTTGAAACTTTTTCTGGCATATGCGCCAGCAAGCAACTCCATTGCAATGAATATGCGCTGGTCTCGAGTTATTATTATAAATCTGTGGTTGCTGCTGGGAAACAGAACGGTGGGGCATCCTGACATGTTGGGTATTGGTGTGTGTTGTCCTATAGAGAAGTACATAGAGTCATTAAAGGTATATTTTGCAGGAATTCTTGGTTATTGTTTGCAAACACAACATTCAAACTTGGCCCCTCCTCCGAAAACTGCTTGTACATACACTGCAAGCTACTGTACTACTGTAGCAACGTTACATTTGTTGTAATGGAAAAGCCGATACTTTAGCAAGCTAACTAAGCTAACTGCTGGCACCTATGTGTCCAACAGAAAACAGGCCAACACTGTGTTGCTCTTCATCCCCTTCCCCTTCAGTGCTGACCAGCAAAAGGGAAAGTGAAAGGCGACCCCAGATTCACTCTTGTTCAGAACAAGCTTTGTCCACTTGGTGATTTGCCGAACTATATTTGCATTTTTCACTGCTGTGTCCGCCATTTTCGTAGCCTCCTCTTAGATGCTTGGTGTTTCTGGTCTGGCACCGAGTCACTTTATGAAGTCTAGACCTCACCTGCGTGCTGTGCCCAGAAATGTCCCCACACAGCAAAATATGAAGTAAATACAGGCAAAGTCTCTGTAGATAAATACACTGCCATAAATTCTAGAACGTTAAAAGTGATGATTGAGAAGGATTACTTTTGTAGGAGTCTGTTGTTTTGTTTTATTTTTTTGGAGGGGGGAGGGTGGATCCTGCATAGTATACCTTTAAGTCAGCAAACTGGCTTGGTAATGTCAGTTACACAGCCGTATTTACTTGCTTACGTTTGCTAACATTAGCCACCAAGTAAGGCTGCAGCAGTAAAACCCCTGAGTGTTAAAAACAACAAGTGGGTTTTATTGCTGATGAATTGAGTTTTTACATTTGTAAGAGCAAGAATGTGTTATTTTTTTCTTCAAAGTTACATTGCTTGGTTTTAAATGACTTTATTTGCTTGTATAGTAACAAACATGAAACACTGGTTAACCAAGAACACTGAAGTCAAAGGATTGTTGGTTTTATAAAGACGTAAAAGGCACATTTTAGTGTGTGAAAGGACAGCACCAAGCTTCCAAGCAAATGTTTTGGTTGCTGGACAAAGTCATTCTTTAGAGCCACGGCAGCCTTTTGGTTCCAGCTGCCCGGCGACCATGCAGATGAATACCAAATGTCTCTGTCTGTCTTCTCTTGACTGCTTCTCTCAGCGGGTTTACTGCTCAGCCTCGCTGCTCAACAGAGAACAGGCATGACACTGCCGTGCACATTCTCAGGTGAAAGTCCTTCTCAGTATATTAGATTAACTTAAAATCTCATTATCACGGACCTGGTTTTGTTTAACAGGGTTCATGTGATGAGCTTTTGTCTGAGCGGCGGTCGTAACTCTGCCACTTGTTTGTGTGAAAGGCTCCTACTTGTCTGTCAATGGGAGGTCAAGCATGCTGGGGGTTTTCACACGTACAGGAGCAAACAGCAGTTACTGGTTCAGTTCCAGGACAGGAGCCAATGCAAACTCGGTACAAGTATTTCAAGTATGTCTCTGCACAAAGCGAGACTCATTCTTTATATTGTTTGAGCGAGGAAAACAAAACTCTATGTCTTACCGACCCACAAAAAGCAGAAAGCTTGTCAACTGTGTGCAGAGCTTTGAGACAGCTGCTTAGAGTAACACCAGATAAGAGTGATAGATAAATGTTTCCTTCTGAAAGACGTGATGCTGGCAGAAGCAGAGTTTGGACGGGTAAATTTGATTCAGCCCTTGAGGCCTTCCGTCTAGATTTGAGGGTTGAATGGAGTCATTTTATGATTTAGTCGACTGGCAAGATGCTTGTTTATGGCAGCCATTTGTGAGCAGCGTTGAGTGAGAGGCTTTTGGCAGAAAACGCAATTGCTATTTTTGGATGTCAAGTCTCTATTGGGTATTAGGGGGGAGGCTTTGTTTGTAATGAACCTCCATTATGTTAGGAAAAGTGAACATGACACATTGCTCACTTGCTACAGTCGAGTGATGGCAGCATTTCTTGTTTCAGATTTCAGTTAGGCAACAGTTTAATTGTTTTCCTTCTAAATAGAGCTGGCCCCGACGGTCTAATATGTAAAAAGTAAAAAAAAAATACATGTGATTGCATGCAGAGTGAATTTCATGTAACCCTTGAAATTTATGACAGCAGGAAAGAGGAAACTCCGCTGAACATTGCATTTATTCCTTGCCTCTGTTATTTATTCCATCACTTTGCTCCTGGCTCTATTCCTCTTTGTACCAGTGGCTATTGAGCTATTGAGTCATAAAACACTCAGGGTTTGGGTTTCTCGCTCTGTGTTTCTGTCCATGCATTATTAATGTTACTTATCCTGTCTCATTTCCTTCTCTTTGCAAATTAATTGGTTGCTAATTGTATCTGAGAGCTAATTTTAGAGTATTATTACACACTCTCAGAGTGCCTTAAGCTGCAAGCTAAGTTATGATCAGACTTTTATTGAACTTTTGATATTTTCTAAATGTCCCATAAAAACTGGCTTAATGCATGTTATTAATATGGCTTTATGTAATTTCAGATCTGGGTTTTATAGTGCTTTTAGTGAAGCTGTTGCTGTTCTGATAAAAGATGATCTGTACTACATACTGTATGACAGATTGACTTTTTCATTATAATGACTTACAGGATGTTTTTCTCATCACACTGGCAGAAATGTGCTTCTGTAGTTTGAGTTGTGTTTCTTAACATTTGCAGGGATTCAGTTTAGACACAGATGCATTCTTATCTACTGCTGACTCGGTAGAAATGAAACCATTGACTCTAGACCTGGAAAAAAAAGGACACATTACTGATACTGCAAGGTTAGAGAGCAGAAAACATGTAGGCCTGAATATATTTTGTTGATACATCTCAGTAGCAGTGAAGTCTCTGTTGATTTCTCATCAGGTGAGGGCGTGGCTGGGAGCGAGAGTTGTAAAGTCCCCAGAATTACATCACATGGAGGTCAAAGGACATCTGATCACATCCATGGGTTTGGGGGCTCCTGGTGAGTACTGATGACTCCTCACAGTGTAAAGACAGACACTTTCGTGTCTGGACAAGCGTGGAATGGCTTGTGTTTTTTTTCTCTCACAGTTCAACAGAAGGAAAACAATCGTGTTTTTCTCAAGGTAACAGGCAGCTGAAAAAACAGCTGTATGTGTGAAGGCCTTTTGTTCACGTACTGTCACCACAGCTGTCAGATAATCTTATCAGAGCGCTCAGCCACTGTGAGCAGACATCATATGAGAATAGGAAACCAAAACAAGTAGAAATGTTTTAAAATGTAAAGATTCCTAGTTTGAATCCTTCAAAACTACAATCCAGGGATTTGCCCTAAAATGTAAAGCCCACTGTTGGTAAAGCAGAAGCCTGCCATTTTTCTATACGTTTCTTAAGGTCAACAAATCCTATGAAATTACAAATAAACAACAACAATGTGTTAGTCCGTCTCTCAAAACTAAATGACTTTCCTGTCTGTGACTCTCAATCACAAACCAACTGGTTCCTACTGAAAAAAAACTGTACATTATTATGTTGAAAATATACTACGTTTCAACAACATTGTTGTTAATGTGAGGTTCTGCTTGGGCACAAAACCCACTTGATTATGACTAAGAAAAGATTATGTTTTGGCTTAAAATATCTGGTTTTGTTGCCACAAACATGGCTGAAAATGCCACAAGTTGTCAGGTCTTTCACGTGTAATCTGATGTCACTTAGAAGTATTGATGTAAATATGATACGCATAAGATGCACAAATGTAACAAATCCGTGGTTTGCAAAAACACACAGTGCTAACTTTCTTTGCTGGTGACTGGGCTGTTGGGTTTTATCATGGGAATTGTTGACAATAAAAAAAAAAAATGTATATTTCCAGCCGTAAACTTTAATTCAGCCTTCCTTAAGATGTGTTTAATGTGCTGTGTTGTGTAGATGTTCAAGGCTGCCAGGACAGCAAGCTGCAGGCTGAGAGGGTTGCAGCTCTGCAGGAGAGGAAGCAGGCCCTCGAGGCTCTCCTCAACACCAGAGTGGGAGAGCTCAAACAAGTCTGTTTGCAGGAAGCAGTGAGTAGCTCTCTCTTCACTTTTGAAACATACATGGCTCAGCTGCAGCATGCTCACCCCATACACCTCAGGCATTTAGATGAAAACTCCAGTCTTTTAATTTGTGCTCTTGTGATGTTTCAACTGAGGAGACTTCATCATATTACAGATTATAGCTTATTTTTTATTCTCTGTAAATCTGAACCTCTGGATGTAGATGCAACTGGCAACCAGTGATATTTTCTCTCACATCAAATGGGTTGCATAATGATATTTGCTTGATTGCTCCAGAGGACTTGTTAGCACGTCTTAATGTAGCCACAGCTGCCTCAGCGTTTCATTAACAGCTGTTTAAAACCTCGCTGTTTCCAGCTGGATGTATAGTTACCCGCCCTGTCTCTGCATGCTCTATTCTTGGATTGACAAGTTGTCTACTCTGTTTTCAGTAAAGCCAATTTAGCAGTTGAAAGCACTGTTTATCTGCAGAGTTCTTCTGTAACCACTTTAGATGTATATCCCGGTAAAAACATTATTTCTGGCATCTATTTTAATGCAGTCAACTATTTAAAGGGTGGCTTTTATTGAGACTTGAAGTAATTTGCTAAGTGGTCTCATTTTATGTAACACTTTGGACCTCCCAGGCCAGTGAGACGATGGATTTTAGTTACTGGGGGCTAATGAATGTCCTTTACAGGAGCTAACTGGGAAGTTGCCACATGCTTTCCCCCTGGAGACGGGAGAGAAACCCCCAGCGGTGCAGCGCAGAGCTGGCCTAGCGCCCAACACCAAGGCAGAGGTAAGTCAACACCTTGAATATCAATTGTGTTTACGCAGCAGCTGTACCGCTGTGTGTACTTGTGGTCTAACACGGCTGGCTGTCCCTCGCTGCAGGATGAGGCTGCCCAAAGAAAGCAGATGAAAGCCATCTTCACCGGTGCTCTGTACAGACACTCGGAATCAGACCGAAATGTCCCAAACAGCAAGAGGACAGTACATCGAGGGTGTCACACAGGTATAATTACAAAGCACCGAAAACCACATCAATACACCCACTTAAAAAAACTTGTGGTATACATGAATAAAAACAAAGCTCCATTACCAATTAACACTTTTGAAAAACACACTTGAAGGAGCAGTGTGTACGATTTAGGGGGATTTAGTGGCATCCAGGGAGGAGGATTGCAGACTGCAGCCAGCTGAAACTTCTCCTGGTTAGGAGTCTTTTTGTGTTCATTGTTCGGGAGGTTTTTTACCAGGAGCTGAATTATCTGCAGAGCTCTCCTCTCCAAAGCAAACAGACCAGGTGATTTAAACCAGTAAAAACACTGAATAAAGCAGTTTCACTTTACAAATCAGTGTTTCTCCTATGCTTTTCAGCCTGTATGCAACAAGCACCTGCTAATGTGCGCTCACCTCCTTTCTGATCCAGATGTTGATTAAGTTATTACAGAGAGCTGAATTACCTGCAGAGGTCTCTACCTCTTCAAAACAAATGGACCAGGTGATTTAAACCAGTAAAAACACACTAAATGAAGAGGTTTCATGTTAAAAAATCTGTGTTTTGCTGACGCTGCTCATCGCAGAGGGGTTGCAAACTAAAGTGGCCGACACAAAAACGTGAATAACTCTATGGAGTCAGTGTTTCGTTTGTTCGTTTTGGCCTACTGTAGAAACATGGTGATGCAACATGGTGATCATGTCAATGGCTCATTCTAAGGTATGAAAAGCACAATGATCCTTATCCTCAGGTAAAGAAAACATACTTATAATATTATATTCCATTTCTGCCAGTATACCCCCCCAAACCCTACACACTGGACCTGTATTAACATTGCAGTATGTCTAGCAAAGATATCAGATTTCATGCTGCATCATCTGTGACCTGAATGATTTGTTATTTTTCAGAGGACACTGTCATGTCAGAGAGTACAAGCTCCATGTCAGATTCAACATCCCATGACAATGGTGAGTCAACTGAATACACTGAGCAACTATCTCCGGTGGATACTGTTTCCATATTCATAATGAGCTTAACTGACACAGTGGTAGGCAGGCAGTAGAATTAGCTCATCGTATTTGAAGACTTTTTCACATTCAAAATACATCACTCACACTCAGCGGGTGGGAGACTCATTTGCACTTCTGGTGTTAAGACACTAAATATGAGTGCGCCGTCATATTTCAGTTGTAAAACCCAAAATAGCACACTTGGCTTGTTGTGCTTTCAATGAAGGTGATTATTTTATTTTACCTTTGTTTAAACTAGATAAGTCAATTGAGAACCAATTCTTATTTACAATGATGACTGGGCCAAGAGGCAGCAACAGAACATTAAAACACTGGGGCAATAAAACATTAGACAAAATTAAAACATCACAATACATAAAGAGTAAAAGTGCAGTGATCAGAAACTATCACTTGTAATGAGTTATTACTTAGTAATGTTAGTGATGGAATGAAGGAGTTTTAGCATCTTTTGCAACTCATTCTAGTCACTAGGAGCAGCGAACTGGAATGAGTAACAGCCAAAGGACGTGCAGACTTTAGGAATGAGCATACTAATTAATTTACTAGAGCATTAATTGTGGTTACTGTTGGAGATATTGAGAAGTGAGCGTAGATATGGAGGAGTTTTGCCAATGATAGATTTATAAATGGACTAATACCAATGGCTTTGTAAGCTAGTGAAGAGTGATTGACCGTTGATGAGAGCCTGCAGGTTACAGTGATGAGTGTTGAAGGGCACCGGTGACAAAATGAACGGCGGAGTGGTAGATGACGTCCAGTTTAAGTTACCATAATCCAGGATTGGGAAAACTGTCATGTCAACCAAGGTGTGCTTTGCAGAGTGGGTGATATTTTGTCATCTGTGAGCAGGCTTCATTAAAAGATCATTTTGTTTTGTTTTTCCTCCACCAAAAGAGTCTTCTCCCAGCGTGGCGGCTGACCAGCGCTCTCTGTCTCAACCCCGGCTCACTGTGGGCAGCCCTGACCACAGGATCAGCAGGAAGCTGTCACCAGTCGAGATTTACTACGAGATGAGGACACGCCGCAACTCTGTCACAAGCTCTGTTAGGTAATTTGCCTCAAGCTCATTTTCAGGTTCATGCTTGTATTTTGGATTTCCACTTGTTATGGATCTATTTGCTAGTTAACCCATACACTAACTAGCATATTAAAAGGGGGACCCAACTTTAGACTATGGAGGTCTTTACAACACCATCAAAGGCATGCATACCGTTGCAATGCACCTTTTAGAAATTTAGCATGCGCAGTTGTACAGCATTAAATGTTAAAAGTACACTATTAATGAAATACAGAGCAACTGCAAAGAGGAAGAATTGCCCATTGTCGTTTCTGCCTAGCTGTATCAGCAACACAGGCCTAAATCGAATGTAGATGTCTTAAAATTTTCCTTATACTGTCTGTGCTGGAACACCTGTGCTCACCCTCTAGCTCGCCCTATTTCAGTGCCTGTCTCTTTAAACCCACCTCCTGAAACAGCCCACTCTGCTCTGATTGGTCAGAGTTTCTTGGTCTTATGTATCTCAGCATTTCTGCACGTCATTGCAGCTGGGAGGGATGACTCTAACAGAGAATAATGGCACTTTCTCCCCTTAAAATTCACCTCTAAAAGCTTCTACACACAAACGGACATGTTTCAGCAGGAAGTTAATCCGAAAGAGGGGAGAAATCAACATCAGCGACAAAGATTACATGTTTGCCTGATATTAGCATGTAGCCACATGTAACCGTGTATGTAATTTAAACACTTACAGTAGCATGCCTGGCGCAGATGACCATATAAGGAAATTTGTCATGAGCTGATGTCAGTTTGTCTCAACAGTAGAAAAAACTGTTAAAATATTCAGAATGGTTTGAAGCCTTGGGTTTTTGCTCACAGGGATTTTTTTTTTAACATACGTTTACCTCCTTATTTTAATGTTTAATAAGAACATCCTTCATTGTAACATTATAAATATACGACACAAAATAAGGAAAAGCACAATAGTTCCTCTGAAAGGCCCAGACACACCAAACCCACATCAAAGTACTAGGGGCGATGAAGGCTGACTGTTGCTTGCCTCACGTCACCTGTGTCTCGGCCAAAAATTTGCACTTGAATGCACTGAGACTACAACCAATGGCCAGTCAGCATGTGTGGTATGTTAGGAAATTACTCCTCATAACAGCAGGCAGCTGTCGCCTGTACTTATCATACTAAAAGGGAAACTGAAAGACAGACAGGTCGGATTCACCGATCACTGTGCACTAGGGAAGAGCAAAACAACCCACCATGAATTGTTTTGCTAAAGAGCTCATTGGCTCAATTTTTTTTAACCTAATTTAACAAGTTTTGATCTCACGCCCTCATGACTTTATCCATTTATTTACTTTCCTCACTTGCGTTTCTCTTCTCATGCACTGAGCTGATCTGCCAATCATTCAACAACAGTCTCCACCAGCTTTGACATCAATTCAAAGAACTGAATCAGCCAAAAAAAAAAGGGGACAAGGGCCGACTAGAGCCCATGGTGCTGGACACACTGCAAAAACAAGGGTGTCAGACGCTCACTGACAGCCAAACATTGACAGATGGCCGACTTTGGGCTTGGAGTGTTAGGGCCCTTAAAGTGACCCATAGTGAAAGCTGTGCAGTCTGCTTGTCTGAGAGTGCACTATACAATACAATACAATACACTACAATACTATGCTATACTATAGTATATGTGTGCACCTATAACCATTATTGTTTTCATAATATATATTACATACACGTCCTCTTGTGTTGCCTCTCACAGCCCAACTCACTCTCTACCCAGAAGTACATCTAACACTGAAGGTAGAAGCGTTCCAGCGACTCCTCTGTTGGCTCGAACTGCTCCAATCAGTGTTCACGTCAGGTAATCTGTCCACAGTGCAGCTCCTGTCTGATGCAGCAAAGCTACAGCTCCCTCCCACTGTGATAACTGTGTGGTTGGAAATGGCTTAATGACTTTGTTAATGCAGACACAGAGTCAGGGTTGTAACACAGATTAGTGTCATATTTAGCTACCAGCAAGGGCTCAAGCTCATCGTTTGGTTTTTAAACAAACAATTGTGTTCACTTCTTAAGTGATTTTCTGTGAAATTTAGTGACATGGTTTTGATTAAAATGTCTTTCACTCACTTTTCTTTATCCATAGTTGCTCAGATTCCTTTCCTAATGCAAGCTGTTGTTGTGTTCATCCCTGCTTTAGGTCGGATGCATCGGGTGGTAATGGGTTGAAGCAGTGGTCTGGCAGCCTGGATGTGCCCTATATGATTCCACTGGCTCAGGAGGGCTCTTCCTCTGATCGCAGAGGCTGCCCTTACAGCTCCCGGGCCAGACGCAGTAACAGCTCAGAGGCCCTGCTGGATAGATCGAGCCTGCCTGACGATCCTGCGCCCAGAAACGGGATGCCCCCTAGAGGAGGGCCCTACAAGAGCTCAGAGACACTCACTGATGGCAAGCTGCGACACATTCACCTGGGCAGCCCTGAGAGACTTGCCGATGGCTCTGTGGACCAGGCCAAAATGCGTCTGTCCATGGGCGACAGAGCGGCTGGTGGAGGCTACAATGAGCTATTGATGGACTATATCTGGGGGAAACAGCAGAGGATGCAGGTGCAGCACCACTTGTACCAGTCCACAGGCAGGATCTGGCAGGACGGGCCCTCTCCCCGCTCCTCCACTGCGGCGGTGCCTCCACATGCCAACGGCTTTTCCCATTCCCAGGTGCACCTCCCCAGTGCTGCACCTCCTTACAGCCCCATGGTGCTCCGAGGGTCCCAAGCTGAGCTGCGCAGGGTCAAAGTCACCAGAACCAAATCTTGTGGACCCTTTATACCTTTGCAGCAACATCCCCAGGATGCCATCCTGCTGTCAGCGTACGAGTCTCCCCTTCCTGCCTCGGGCACCACCACATCCTCCATTCCCAACCTGCACCCCTACCAGACCGAGCTTTCTGGCCCCTCCTACAGCCGCAGACCCCCACAGTTCTCTCTCCCAACCCCAGAAGACTCAACGCGAAGCTTGCATAAAGCCCTGGCTCTGGAAGGACTGAGGGACTGGTATCTGAGGAACGCCCTTGGCTATCCTCCTGCTGCCTCAAAGGGCCACGAGGCAGGGATCTCACGCCTGTCACACCCCCACCCGCTGGTGCACCAGGCCCAGTCTGTTCAAGGTGAACCAGGCAACCTCCACAGGTCTCAGATACCCCAGTCAGTCAGCTTCCATGGTCACCCACTGCATGGAAGGTCAGTATATATATATTTATATTGTACTGCTTTGTGTCTGCCACACCTGTATATCTATTGGTGGAAATCATCATCAGTGTTGTGGGCAAGAATTCATACACCATAAAAACTTGCAAAAGAAACAAGCCTAAAGGAATGGAGCTTTTACTGTCAGTATTGTTTTGTGTTTGGAGATTACATGGCACTCAAAGCAGAAGAACGCTTTTATCTGATTTCAAGGGACATTTTCTTCTGTAAGAAAACATTTTATTAAAATACAAATAATAACATGCGTGCTTGCAAATACAATCAGTATTTACCATATTTGCTTAAAGCTGGAGTATGGAACTTTTGTCTCCCCCCTCTGGCAGTGAGAGTAATTATATTAACACTGTCGGCAAATGCTGAACACTTTTGCATGCAGGTGAGCTCCCTGCATCTCCTCCCACCACTTTCTTCAAGCCTTTCAACTTAAATTCTTCTTGACAGTTTAATTGTTTTTTATCCGGAGCATGCTGAATGCTTCTTAGAAAATCTGTCAACATACATAGTATCAGAACATCAAAATCATGCATATACAAGAGAAGCACTGAGAAATCAAAACAAAACCTATAGCCAAACAGAAAAAGACAACAAAATAATAACAAAGCTAAGGTGAAATAAATTAATGAATCTGGCTGGCTGACATAAAACACATCACTTCCAGTGTTACTGTGCAGCAAAGTTTCCTCAGACACCAAACTCTGGCACACTGTGACATACAGACAGCTTTCCCTGGCATCGATAGACTTAATCAGCAGTGAGGGATCTAGTTTGGCAACGGCTTAAATGTAACAGAAGTTCATTTATAAGTTAAAGTCCTGCACTCCAGCTTTAAATATCTTTCTCATTGGAATCTGGCAGCAGGTCTCCCAGCAGAGGATGGTGCTATTACTCTCACTCTGTTCCCAGCCAATCCATCTATCATCCTGTGACCTTTACAACCACTGCTGTTTTATTTTTGTTTGCGTTTGTATTTTGCATGGTCAGCATTATCTGCCAACGTCCGGGCGCTTGGACTTCTGCTGATCAAAAACACTCACGTTTTCTCACTCACAGGCTTCCTCGAATTGCCTTAAAGGGATACTTTGATTTTCAACCAGCTTCATAACTATGTGGGTACTCTGTGTGAACTGTGGTAAACTTCCATCTTTGCAGCACACTGATCTCTCTGCTCATCTCTCAGCTCAACGATGACGGATTTTCACTGGCTCTAGGGCGGTTGCTCAAACTTACGATTGTAATTCCACATTTTAGAAGCGGATAGAGAGAGAGAGATCGCGTCACATTGGTGGGCCGAAGCAGGGCTTCTTACCTGTTACACAGAATCAGTCTTTGTTGTGTGTGGTTGCTGCCAGCTTCACTGTGAGTGTATTAAGTTTTACCAACTGATAACGCAGTTGGTTAAGGAGGTTTTGAAAGAGTATTGGTTACGCGGGCAAGTGCAGCTTCTGTGGTCAGTGTAATAGGTTCATTTGATTCTACTGGACACATTCTGCTGTGGGCATGCTGTGGCAGACGTGTTGCAACGTGTCCGTGTCCCATGTATTAAGGCCGTCAGATCAAACTCTGATCAAACTCTAAAACTAAGCAGTGTTGATTAAATATGAACCAGGATTGTTTAACTATATTGCCTATTCATTAGTTCATTTTCTGTAGCTGCTTATCGTGTTAAGGGTTATAGGGGGGCTGGAGCCTATCCCAGCTGACATAGGGCGAGAGGCGGGACCATCACAGGGCTAATACATATAGACGGACAACCATTCATGCTCACGTTCCTTACATTCACACCTTTTAGAGTCACCGCTTAACCTGCATTTCTTTGGACTGTGGGAGGAATCCAGAGCACCCGGAGAAAACCCACGGTGGCACGGGGAGAACATGCAAGTTCCGCACAGAAGGGCTCCCCGACCCCAGCTTTGAGCCAGGGACCCTCATTGCCCACGTCGTTCATGTAGTTGCCTATTTCTCACCCCTAAATGTTTTCAGAAACATATTTTAGCTTACTGTTAAACTGTAATTCAAGATCATGAATGGATAATGAGACGTGGATACAGCGATGGAGGCGGGGCTGCATTTTCATCTAGACTTTCTATATGTTACTGGACCGAATGGATCAAATTCTGAAAGTGAAACCAGTCATTTTGTGGGGGTTGTGATGCTCAAATGTATCCCCTGATTTACAGTTTTTCTCTTTTGCCATGTAAGTCATTGTGAAGAAGTCTTTTTGGGCCACAGGACATTGTTTGGCTGCTACAAAAATTGGCTTCAAAGCCTGGCACACTTACTGTGGGCCTGTTCAAGATTGTTTGTTACCAGCCAGCTGCCATATTGTTTCCTGTGTGGAAATGGACAAGCTGGAATTACCCACCAGCAGGAGCGTATCTATATGGTCTGATGAGGTGCAGTGCATTCTGGTAGTTGTAGGTTTTCTACCTCTTGAACAAAAGCAAATGCCACAGACCTTTTTCCCCATTGCTTTGGTCATGCAGCACCATTTTCCAGTATTTGTCTTTCAACAGCCTAGTTTTATGAACAAGCCATCTTTCCAGCAGTGAAATGAGAGACAGAATCCGCATTTACATATGAAACTGACAACTCAACAGATAAAATGTGAACATGCATTAATGAGCCCCTTTAATTATGACAAGGATTTTTCCCCCCTTCCTTAATTTTACAGTGATTTCATGAACCTCCAGGGACGTCCCTCTCCACGCTCTGTTTTATTCTCACCATGATTCATACTTTTTATTTCATGGCGATGTATTGTGACTGTAATTTTACCCTCCACTTCCTGCCTCTTGTTTGTGGAGTGCTGTATTGATTGATCCTTGCCTCCCCAACAGGTCGATGGAGTTCTCTCTGTATCAGGAGACCCCTCATCCACAGATGCAAGAGGTGACCCCAAAGGAACCCAGTGCAGACCCAGGCACCCTCGTCTGAAGCAGCAGAACACACACACACATACACACACACACACACTACATTATCTGAGCAAACACACTGTAGCCTCACACACACATTCGCTCAGACTCACATAGTCACACACGTACACAGACAAGTTGATACAATGTGACCTCAACAGCAAAGCAAAACACGGCAACCTCAGCAGAAAGAGACTGGAATAATGACAAACTGTAGCTGTACAGTGTGAAAAAGCCTTGGCAAGTTCCCCGTGTTCTAACTGATCCCACCAGTATATGAACTCATCAGACCCAGTGTTCTCATGTGGATGTGCACTGGAGTTGACTCATCTAATAACAATATGGTCATGCTGTACTTAATATATCGATATTTCTGGTCCAACTCGAGCAGTAAACTCCTTCCTAATAACCCTGAAAAGTCTCCTGAGATATACTTTTTTACAGAATATATACAACTCTAAATTACTATTTTGTATCTTCTCAGATATAAAGAACAGCTATATTAAAGAGGTAATTTATTGCTCATTAATCTTGTGATATACGAAGATGTTATATGAGCTCATATCATTTGAAAAGTATTAATACATGCCAGTGAATGTGTGTTTGTAAACTATATAAAACGCAAAAAAAACATGCTTCAGTCTCCATCTGCTGTTAAAGGAGCAGTGTGTAGGATTTAGTGGCATCTATCGGTGAGGACTGATGTAACGTCTCCTGTGTGCCAAGCATGAACTCCTGATTATTAGTCCCTCAGCTGTCATTATTCAGAAGGTTTTTATTGGGAGACAAATCATCCTCAGAGGTCTCTTTCACTCCAAAACAAACAGACCTGGTGATTTTAACGGCTTAAAACACTGAATAAACAAGTCACGTTACTAATCAGTGTTTCTCCTACGCTGTTTGGCATGTCACAGATGGGCCGCCAGCCCAGCACCTGTTAATGTGTGCTCACCATTTTTCTCTGATAACTTAGCGTCCAGACGTTCAGGAGGTTTTTACCAGAAGCCAAATTATCAGCAGAAGTCTCTTTCACTCCGAAACAAACAGACCTGGTGATTAAAACTGGTTAAAACACTGAATAAAGCAGTTTCACATTAAAAATCAGTGTTTTTCTGACACTGGACAGCTGCTAACTATGGTGGCACACAATAACCTGAATTGCCCTATCTAGCACCATTGTTTGGGTTGTCAGATGGGCTACTGTAAAAACATGGCAGTGCGACATGGTGATCTCTGTGGATGAGGACCCGCTCCCTATGTAGATATAAACAGCTCATTCTAAGGTAACAAAAACACAAATATTCTTATTTTCAGGAGATTATGAACAAAAGAAAACATACTTATTATATTATATTCCATTTCTGCCAATATATCCCTGTTAAATCCTACACACTGGACCTTTAATTTCACAGCCATTTGAATTTTCACGTTTGATAAATGAAAGGGGCCATGAACTGTAGTGTACTGGTGTAGCGGACGGGAGTGCCTAAATGTTTTAATATTAAAACTTGGTTAGAAAACTTTTAAAGTGCTTTCTAATAATCTGAAATGCTAGCATTAAGCCTTTGTGAGCTTAGTCTAATCAAAACCTGAGAGCAGTTCACGATGTCACTAAATTACGGTATTTGGAATGATGTCATATATATTGTGATTTTTCAGTATATTTTCTAGATTCAGCTTAGTGCTGGCCAATAAATGTAGCTTTCTCTGTGCCGACCTTGACAGAAAAATTAGACCAGTTTTAGGAAAAACCTGAGGGCTGTTGTGAAACCTACTGTATGGCAGTAGCACATGACTGTATGACAATAATTTACTCATATCTGATCTGTTTTTTCTGCATTTAGTTGTGGAGGATTTGAGTGTCATATGGAGCACTTTATGAACATCTTAAGCCTTAATTCCCTAAGAAATTGTCACCAAGAGAGATGACAGGCAGTAGGAAGGTCCTGACAGGGTTTGTAACTGGGGAAAAAGTGAGAGTAAGAGAGTGAGTTTTGTTAACATCCACTGAAGGTCTATCGGAGTGTTAGTCTGTATATAGTGTGGATTGTACTGATGAGTTTCAAGCTGTTTTATTCCCGTACTAACAATGTAATTTTTAAACTAACCACATGATAAGTATTTAATCAAAATAACCTCTCCCACCCCTTCCACCCCCAAGTGAGCACTATTTAATTGGTTGTTAAAAAAAAAAAAAAGTGAGGCTGGTGGTGTGAACAGAATAGGGCTGCTGCAGTTTTGAATGACGGTGTGAGCAGGTCTCATACCAGTAAATTTGTTAATGAGAATTCATGCTGGCTGATTTTTGTATTTGTAATATTTTCAACTCATTTCACGTGCTTGGTTTTGTGTTGTTTAAAAAAAATGAACTACATTTTTTAAAAGCAGAGTAGCTATGTATCATAATAAATTTCAAAGTTTGTAATCAGAGTCTTAACAGCATTCTGCAATTTAATCTACAGAAAGATCAGAATAATACATGAAATCCTCAAGGAAACTGAAAATATATGTCTTAATGTACACAGAACATTTTTCATTTTCCCCTCCATTTAATGTTCTTGACCTTTGGCCATCTCGGACTCATCTGAATGTAATTCTTTGTCATACGTGATGTTGTTTTCTACTCTGTTACATACTGTAGCACACCGTGGAATGTGACCTGGTTTCCTCTGCTGTCTGATGTGTTCACATCCTCTCAGTATCCAGCTTCATAGAGCTTCTTCCAGCTGGTTAAAACCTGAAATCAAAGACCAAACTGCTGTGCACTGGGGGTCGTAAATGTATTTTTCATATAATGTACTCTGTAAGAAAATTAATGATATAAATTTAGCTCCAGAGCAAATTTATTCAAACTATATTATATTTATGAACCTATAACATTTTGTAGCTATCTACTGTAGCTCTCTCTCATCAGTGCGGGAATTGGTAATGTGTGTTAAAACTTCATTCAGCAGTGTGACGTGTTAATATTTGATTCTTCTTCTTTTTTTTTATTTAGATATTTAAATGCAGCTGTTTTCTCTTTCCCTTTTCTCTTTATAACCAGGCCTATGAAATAAGGCTATAGGCCCGCCCTATACTGTATGTATGAGATTGTGCATTCATTCTACTAAATAAAGTGTCATGTTGAACTCAATACAGAATGTGTCTGACATGTTTATTTATAGTGGAAGCATACACCGTTTGCAGGGCCCTGAAACTAGTTAAACCATTGGAGTATATAGCACGTGAAAAGACCCCAAAAACCCTTATCGGGACACATCACCCCAAAATCAAAAATAAATATTTTCCCTCTTACCTGTAGTGCTATTAATCAGTCTAGATTGGTTTGGTGTGAGTTGCCAAGTGTCAGAGATTATCAGCTGTAGAGATGTCTGCCTTCTCTCTAATATAATGGAACTAGATGGCACTCAGCTTGTGGAGCTCAAAAGAAAATAATTTGAAAAACTCATCAGCAATGTGTCTTTCCAGAAATCATAACCTGGTTACTCAAGATAATCCACAGACCTTGTTGTGAGCAGTTTCATGTAGGACCTATTTTCTTTCTGGCAAGCTACACCCACCAAATGCATCACAATGCAGAAGGAAGCATGCATCTACTCATGGACGTGAGGTTCATGCTTGTGATGTAAACATTATTGGCGTCCTCTTTAGCTGAGCTATAATGTTACCTAGCTCAGTGGTGCTAGGTGAGCTAGCAGTAGATGCATGTTTCCTTCTATGCAGCGATACGGTTGGCAGGCTAGAAAGAAAATAGTTTGTACATCAAACTGCTCACAACAAGGTCTGTGGATTATTTTGAGTAACTTGGTAAATGAACATTTTTTAATATCAGAAAAGTTATGTATCATAATATATTTCAAAGTTCATAATCTGAGTTGTAATAGCAGTCTGTAGATCATAATCTCTGCAGAGACTTTTTTTTTCTTTGACCACCACAAGCTGAGTGCCTTCTAGTTCCCTTATGAATGTGAAGGTACCTCACATCGTGTGAGATGGGGGCGCCATATTGTGATACTCTGTTACCAATACACTCAGTCCAAAAACAAGATATATGTCCAGGTATGTCTGGGTCTGTAATCCAGCCTTTGGCTTCCAAGTCATATGGATCAATGTTGTTTATCATGATTATTTTGTCCAAATACTGATGCTTGACTACTACAGCAGGCACAATAACACAATCCTCACAAGATGGTGCCCCTGTCCAGAAAATGTACACAGCATGACGTCAACTTCACATTCCATGTTAGAGAGGAGGCAGACATCTCTACAGTTGATATCTCCACACATCTCACACCAAGACAATCTAGACTGATAAACAGCACAACATTTTGATTTGGGGTTAACTGTCCCTTTAAGTAAAGAGAAAATGGCCTTTTCTGGGAATTACTTAATGCCACCAAACATCATGTACTTGAAAAAATGATGGTGGTCTAATTTTTCCTGTAACAACAAAACCATACAGAGTCCACACTGTAAAACTGCTATAATCTTAGTTTCAACACTGGAGGGGAGACATTGCCATGAAATGGTTTGGGGTTCCTCTGCCAGAAAAGTTTGAGCATCAAAGACTTTTCGTCAACATTCTGATGAATTTTTATGCACCAATTTGAACCTTTTTTGCATCAATTTATGGTGTAAACCTCTTTAATTTTGTCATAATGTCCTCTGCTAATTTGTGTTTATATTGGGAGGGTCGATGTTCTTCTTTCTTTTGATTTACAACAACTGATGATTAAAAAAATCTTGCAGTGAGTGACTGTGATATTGGTACACAAGTTTAAGTTAATTCTATGTTTTTGTTTTTAAATCTCTTGTAGCATTACTATTCCTCTTCTTCTTTTATGGTGACCTGTTTCTAAAAGTTGTAAGTGGATGATAGGAAAGTCAAAGATAAATAAGATAATGACCTCTTCACCCTCTCTGGAAATAGCACTGGTAGCTACATGTTGTCAGAAACAGCAGCAGTAGCAGCAGCAGCAGTTTGCTATTCCTGGACCTGAGTGACTTTCAGTGTGAGCACAGTGAGCAGGAGAGCACGCGGGCACACAGTCCTCGTGCCAGGCTCGGTTTATTTCCCGCGATAAAAATATTAAAACTGGATATATCACACACAGCGGTAAGTAGACTCCTCCTCTTGTGTTGTTGATTATTTATGAGGAGAATACAGCTCTCTGAGTTTTTATACTGCCATGTCTGATGGTTAAGACCAGCAACACGCACTGGACACGATTAGTACAGCACGAGAGTCAATTTAACTTCCTGCTAAAACCTTCACAATAAAACAGGTGGACTTGGTCGCTGTGGGACCAAATAGCAACATAATGTAAACAAATGACAGTTAAAGGCTGTAAACAAAATTACTTTTATAAAACAAGGCACATAAACGTGAGCTGTAACTGTCACGCAGAGCAGAAGAATGTAAAAAGTTTAGCTAGACATAGCCTACATCTGTAAAGTACGGAAGCCCATTGCTGCCACACCAGGAAAAAAAATAATGGGTCAGTATTACGTTGCAACGTAAAAAGTTTATTGTTCTACCAAGAAGTTTTTCACATTACAACAATATATTTTCACGTTAAAAGGTGATCATCTATATTGTAAGACCATGAAAAGTTTCATGTTATAATGTGATAATTTATATTGCAAGACTGTAAAAAGTTTCACGTTATCATTATAATGCAATATTTGGTCTCGGGAGGAGGTGCACCCATATACTCCGGTTGTGATTTGACACTTGGCTATTTGCGATGAACAGGCATCAACATGGCCCAAAACACGGATAACATGAAACTATATTGTTATAACGTAAAACATTTCATGTTCTTACAATATAAATTTATCACGTTATAGCATGAAACTTTTTTTACATTTTTACAATACAAGTTATCACGTTTTAACATGAAACTACATTGTTATAATGTGAAAATACATTGTTATAATGTGAAAAACTTCTTAAACAACAATAAACTTTTCATAACGTAATACTCATCCATTATTTTTTCCTGATGTGGCAGCAATACGCTTCCGTAGTAAAGTGACATGCATTGTAGAAAAACTAACAGCTGCAGAAGTAAAAACAAAGCTAGCTTACATGAACATTCATGAGTTTGAACTGAACTTAAATATTGCAGCTATGTGAAAAGGTACGAAAGAAAATTAGTGCCACGTATGCCTTCTTAGCACCTGTGTGGAGGTAAATTAGAATCTCTTATATACCCTGCATGCCTGTTAAAAACAATACTAATAATTCCATGGCACTAAAGATGGTGGGTGTAGCCATCATTGGAGGCAGATTCAATAATATCAATGGAAAACAAAACTGTTACATTTAAGAGTTTTGGACATTTTCATATACTCCACTGTAAGCTAGGACTGGGACACTCAGTTTTTTATAATAAAATGTTTAATTATGACTATAGTTAATGAGAATGGAAGGCTGTTTAAAGTTTATGAAACAACATTGCGAAATCAACGTTGACTTATCTTTCAAAATTAAAACATAATTAATTCAACTGCTCAATACTCATGGTCTTAGGCAATTCTTATTTTGTTTGCAGAGTACGAACAAAGTCAGATAAGAAAATAATAAAATGCTGGTTCACATGATTTAAGCACAGATTTGTGCGTACCTACTGTTTGTGAATGAGGCCCACTGAGTACCATGAGAGCTGTGTGAAACACTGTGTTTTACTAATCATTTTACTGTCTTAACAAAATAATGGCTCTAGCCAAATATCCCTGAAAAAACATTTGAATTGCCAGCCGTTCATGTTTACAACATTGGCGGCCTCACTGTAGTAGTCCATGTAATATCAGAAAGAGTTCAGTTGCAGCTGGGCCGGTGTCAGGAGCTATTTACGTTGACATGCCATTCATCTAGCTAAAAATAAATGCACACATTCACTGCCCCTAGGAAATGTCATTGCACACAACCTCCTGCAATCAGTGACGAAAAGCACAAGCTATCTGCCTGAGATAAACAGCTGGTGAACTCTTGTTTCAGAGATGTAAGCATGACTGAAGAACTCCTTCCAAGTATGCAAACGCATTTTTGTTGCAGCTTTTTTCCTGGGTGCTGCTGTCATCTGGGCCCATCTTCAGCTGTACTCGAACTCTTCAGGCTCCGGTTAAACATGTCATCTTCATATGCTGCTGCTATATCAGCCCTACTTTCAGCCAGCTCTTCCAATCCACCCGTCATACCCAGCCCTCACCCCTCCCCAGATACAGCAGGGAGTCCTAAATCTTCCCCCACGCCCAGCAGACCTGCCCACTGCCCTACAGCTGTACAGACAAGTCCCCGTTCACCTGAGCCTGTGGGATTGTTCGATGAGCAACAGGAGAATCCTGCTGACTATGGCATTGGTACGAAGCACTGCAGCACCAAAATCCAACACACTGGTTGAGATCTGCTCTTTAACGCAGGTGGTTCATTGTGTTGCAGGTGGTTACTACCCTGTAGAGATTGGAGACATTTTTGTAGACCGTTACCAAGTGGTTAAAAAGCTGGGATGGGGCCACTTCTCTACTGTGTGGCTCTGCTGGGATATGGTGTAAGTAGGTTTGACTTTTTGACTTTAACATGATAACATAACCTAGAGATAATCAAACATAATTGTAGCTAACTGCCATAATTGTTTGCATGCAGGAAGAGCCGCTTTGTGGCTCTGAAGGTGGTGAAGAGTGCTCAGACATTCACAGAGACGGCACTGGATGAGATCAAACTTCTGAAATGTGTCAGTGTGACCACATGGCTTTTGTTTTAAGAGGCGTACTCAGTAGTTTTTAATAATGTGTAGTCTCACAATACACGAATTGTGGATCTGGTGAGAGTGTTGTTAATATTTCTGGTCACCATAAAGAACACACTGACTCCATTGTGGTGGCTGTGGAGCAGGAAGATACGATGCCTGAGACGTTTTGAGCAAACTGCATATCCAGAACACTTTGCAAAAACACAAATGCATTAAAGCTACAGTGAGTAATGTTATGACAAAAGTTATTTTTTTGTAACTGTCACTATATCCTGACAGTAGGACACGAGGTAGATAATCTGTTAAAACATCATGTTCCTCTGGCTCGGCTTATATCTTACAGAATATGACTGTCGGTCTTTTTCTGTGAAAGAGAAAGAAAGCTTTTCATTGTCAGTCTTCTTCTGTTCACTTGTCTTAGCCATGCACGATGCTGTTGGCAGCGCAGCATGTGCACAAGCAGTGATTGACACCATGTTAGACTCCGCCTGGCTTTGGTTGCTTTCATCGGACGTAGTGGGTTATTGCAAACACCGCCAGGAACACAAGAAGCCAGAGAAACCTGATTTTTATTTATTTTTTGTACTGATTATCTGTCTCGTGTATTTCAATCAGGAGAGACAGAAGACTGAAGTTGAGATAAAATTTTGATACAGGATATGAGTGTATAAATTAACAGATAATTTGTGCTGATTAAGATTTACCAGAAGTCTTTGGTGCTTGGAAACCAGAGGGAGATATTTTGTGATTGAGGGACATCTGAGCGGCAGCAGAGTTAATCCTCCCATGGAGTCCAGACACTGGTGGTGGTGGCTGCTGACTCTGAGGCAGATGAGGCTGATGAATGCGTAAAGTCTGGGTGGTGATGGGGAGGTGGAGGGTGCACACAAATGCAGCAAGAAAGAACCATATTTAAAACGAGGAGCAGTGAGATGATAGGCTGACAGAGAAGGTGTGTTGCTGTGCTACTGGCTGATTGTGAATCAGCGAAGACTCAGTTGACAGCCCTGGACAGTGACAGCTAGATAGAGAGTGAGTGTGTGTGCAGCAAGTGAAAGGCAGGATGAGAGAGACAACTTACAGTCTGAGCATGAAAAGTATTGAATTGCGCTAGAGCTTAATTACGGTCAGGTCATATTTGCTGGAAAAGTTTCCCACTGTGGCTTTGACAGAAAAAACAAAAGCATTTCTGTTCTTACTTTTGCATTTGTTTCTTCTGTTATCTGTTAATGCGCTTGTGTTTTTTTTAAATTCGCAAAGTGTTTGGACCTGCAGTTCATTTGAGTCACTGTAGGAAGATTTACTAATGAGTGAGACTGATTATGGTGGCATAAAGTACAATGTCTGATGTCATTTCAGGATCTCTGAGATATGTTTGATATTGAAAGTGTATTATGGGGAGAAGATGATCACAAACTGTGATGGTTTTGTGTGTGTTTGTTTGTATGTGTGAGGAAGACAGGGAGTGCACAACATTTTGACATAAAAAATGTATATGTCATAGCAGCTCATGATAATATTAATATTGTAGCTCAGCCTGCCTGCACAGATTTTGTTATTTTCACATAAACACCAACAGGAAAGCAGCAGCATCTTGCACTATGTTATTGCATTTGATAGATGATAGAAAGTCATGTAATCACAATGTGATTGTCTTTATTACACTTATACATTTTTGTTGATATTCTAATATGTGTACTATATGACCATCAGGTTAGGGACAGTGACCCCAAAGATCCAAAACGTGAGACAATTGTGCACCTCATTGATGACTTCAGGATCACTGGAGTGAATGGAGAGCGTATCCTTTACAGAAACATACTGTACGTCCCCACTCTGTAACATGTGGTGCAGGTCTGACTTTTCTGTTAAATACTGTTCTTAAATTCTGCTTTTTACAAGTGTGCTTATACTCAGAGAAACAGATGGCACTGTGACAACATCTTTGTGTCATAGTGGTAGGCTTCGAGACTTCAAGATGAAAAGATTATGTCAGTGTGTTTTTCCCCTCTCCAAATACCCAAGAAACTCTCAACACCCATGCTGCAGAGGTCCTTAATGTCTTACCAGATGTGTGCATGGTTCTGGAGGTGCTGGGCCACCAGTTGCTGAGGTGGATTGTCAAATCCAACTACACCGGCCTCCCCCTGCCCTGTGTTAAGAGCATCCTCAGACAGGTGCTGTGCAACCTTTTATTCCTTCTTAAGTAATCCTCTCTGTATTTCACCACTGGCTGAGCGCTTCTTTGAACAGATTATCTTCTATTTTTGCTCCTCATTGACATTGGGTGCAATGACAGTGACTGTATTTTCACTCCTTATCACAGGTTCTGCAGGGTTTAGATTACTTGCACACTAAATGCAAGATTATCCACACAGACATCAAGCCAGAAAACATCCTCCTGCGAGTGGATGAGGTTTACATTCAGAACCTGGCGGCCGACACCAAGCTGTGGCAGCTGCCAGTGTCCTCCGGTTTCACCAGCTCCACAGGTTAGTGATGCTGCATTAGTATGTCTAGCTTCAAGTATAAAGGAGCATGTGTCAAGGGAAACTTTAAGTACCAGGCTGATGGAGGTGTTATTGATTAAATGCAAGGAAAATGTTCACTGTGTTTCCTTTTTCGCTTGTTTTCACATCCTGTGCCTCTTCGCCCTGCTGATGTTTTGCTTCCTGCCAGTGAACAAAAGCCTCAGAGAAAAACAGGTGTGCAACCTGAAATGTATTCTTCTGTTCATTATTATTTAATTCTTGTCATTTGGACAGTTGTGTTTTTCATAATTATATTATGACCTGTTCATTTCTCCTATGACTTCTGAAGAGTTTGTCCAGCTTGTTGGGGAAGCTGACTGGGGTTTTCCACACTCTTGGGGAGTGGGTAAGATGAATGCTGTGTTTTGCTTTTGTGCTTGAGCCTTTTAACTGCATCTTGACAACATCTAGAGCCTGTAACTTGCTATAGGACATGTGAAATCAGGAAAAGGCAGGACATCGGACATATACTAACTGATTTTGGCAGATTGCTGCCCTAGATGAGCACACTGCATAGAGATTTCTGTCGATTCTTACATAATCATGACTGTGATGCTCAAGGAGGAGGAGATATGAATCCTTTATATACACACATTTATGTTGTTAATATTACAGCAATATTAACCCACTAATTTTGAGAAATAATTTAAGCAAAAAAGCCTTGTTGACTAATCAAAAAAGCTTGCCACGATTAAATTCAGGGTTGCACTGGGATCTGTAAATACAGGGAGCTCTTTGAATTCTTTGTTTTTGCTCTTAAGGAGTTCGGTTGATATAATAGGTGTTACTACACTCATTCTGTTGTACTTTTCTTTTTATCACACTTGACCATAAAGAGGCAGTGGAAATCCCTTAACAATATTGTACAGATTGCAACTCAACTTAGAAACATATTTTTTACAAGCACTTTCTGCATTGCAGTCAAGGCAGGCGAAGAGGAGATGACCAGGGTAGAAAACAAGATATATTTGTACTGCACAGCTCTTATATCTCATAATTAACACATTTCTGTAACTATCAAAATTAAAAGCCAAAGAGAGAAACACTGAAATAGCCCCAGATTATATCTTATGTTGACAGTTGTCTTGAACTTCTGCTCAAACTTGCTAGCTTGCTCTTGTGGTATTGTTGTGTCACTAACTAACAGGCTCCTGCAGCTCAAACAGATGGGACACGTGAGGGGTGTGGAGGGGGTTTCCTGATGTCAGCTTCTGTAAGATGACACAACTGCAGATTTTGATGTCCTTCCAACATCTACTGTTGTGGTTTCAAAATAGGTTGTTGTTAGCAACTTACTGTTTTACAACATACAGAGTAACATCCTCACAATTTATTCTTGAGATATTAATACATGGATGTCATCTCTATAGGCTCATGGAAACTACAGACGATATGCATACAGATGCAGATATACTGGTGAAAGTAGCTGATAAATGGTCACAGAATACGTAATTTTATCATGTGAATGTTATGTTGAGTGTTTTTGATCCTACCATTGGGGGGCACCAAAGTCAGACATTTAAATCCTACACAAAGGCTGAACACCGTTCTTCATTTGCATGTAGGCCTACTGTGACATGTTCACCATCATCACGTCAAGGTAATAAGGCTATAAATGCCGGTGATATAAGGGCCTCAACTCTTTTTCACTTGTTGCTGTGGAAACGTTTGAGCAACAACTGCGCAGGGTGATTGCTGCAGCACTTGAAGCTGAGGAATGCCCCACACCTGGTCATACTCTTCACACAAAATGATGAATCTTAGTGTCTGCTCATCTGCCCCTGCAGATAACAACGTATAAATCCCATTTATAGGCATTTTTTGTGACTTAACAAAATGATACTCATATTTTTATACAACATTTAGGCTACATATACTCAAATATCTGAAATATTTGTAAATAAGGACTGGACTATGATTAAATAAATTGGGTTTACTGACATTGTAAGTCCTTTGGTTGTTTTTTGGCCAAATGTCTTAGTCTATATATTTGGCATTACACTGCCCAGCTTTTACAGGGTAGGCTCATAAAATAATGGACGTAGCCACCGTGACGTCACCTATTGGTTTGTGTACTCTTGTTTGAAAGCCTTGAATTTGGTTGATTTCGGCTGTTGCCATCTGGGTGACTATGTTTTGACAAGTGGGTGGAACTGTGAATGAGCGAGGGGTGGATCTGACTCAGACTGTAATGACGCCTCAAAGACAACTTGTCACTCAAAGTGGCAGTGCCCTTAATTATGCATATGCCTTAATAAAATTTCAAAGGGTGAGTTATATAAAAATTCATCACCCATACAGTTGTCATGAATGTTGAAATTAGCTATAGAGACCAAAACTGTTTTTTGTACCAGGCTGTAAACATGTTTATTTCTGCTGTAAAGTTGGGCAATTTAACATGGTGGTCTATGGGGACTGACTTGCTTCTGGAGCCAGCCTCAAATGGTCATTTGAGGAACTACAGTTGTTTGCAATGGCTTTTCAACACTGGAGTTTGCTGCTTGGGTAGGCTGCATAATAAAAAGCATTTTTATAAACTGTATAGCCTATACTTGTACATATCACAATTAAAAAGACAAATGTCATGTGTCTGCATCAAGATGTGGTTGACTATTATTTCTGGCCTACATGATTCAAGTAATGATTTAATACACTAATTGTTTAAAAGATTCATAATAAGTTAGTTTTGTTTGAGTTGGCAATTGGACGCTACAACCTCACATCCGTATTGCAATGAATTATGGGTAATTATATCAGTAGAGTCTGGTTATGTCTGCACCCCAAGCAAACTCTTTGGCAGTCTGGAAAAAGTCAGTTTGAGGCTCCTTGTGGACTGGATGTGTCTGCTAGTGCGGTGAAGTCTGGACATTTGGATTTAGCCATAGTGGCTTTAATTTGCACGATTTCCTTCACTTCCATAATAGGCATGAAGTTGTGATAATCCATCAAATAATTAATCCATTGTTTTACTTAGCGCTCACCTTTGATTGTTTCCCACAACTGATCAAACCCCTGCAGTCCAGCAAGGTCTCCAGGAGCCCCATTAAGCGACTGACAAGAAAAGACAGGAGTCGACGAGGACAGGAGAGTGTGTCTGGCCACAATCAAAAGGACCAACTTCATGTGTCGTTCTCTGATGCCACTGCTCCTTCTAGCACCAGTAGCTCCATCCGTCACTCTAAGCTCTCAGGTCCTAACCTCACTTTAAGGAGGCAGACGATGCTGTTGGAAGATGGACTGGACACTTCTCCACGCAGCCACAGACACTCCATATGCACGTGGCCAGACCTCAACACAGATGGTCCTGTCTCTGGCTCTAGGTCGGTGTTATTGCATCAGACTGCAGACAAAGAGCTGCCCCCTCCTTCGCCATCCAATCCCCGTGGTCAGTCTCATGAATGTGTTTGCATGAGCTAATATTTACACAGTATGTTAGCTTAAACATTACCTAGCTTTCATCAGTACACTCTGTCTGTCAGTACAGTCTATCTTGGCCATGTCTTCTCATCTATCACATTCCTTTATATTTTTTTAGTTATCAGAGATTCGGATGTTGTTCCAGACCTACTAAAGCCTCAGAATGCTGATAAAATCCTCATCAAGATTGCTGACCTGGGCAATGCCTGCTGGGTGGTGAGTGACTATCCTCCGTGGCTGCATTATCCTCCACAGTTTATTTTGATAATAGAGGTGCATTTAGCATTTTTAAATTTTAATTTGGATTTTTATTTATGCATCAAAATACACAGTGATAACCCTACTGATTGGCCAGGATTTTTAGGAATACCTGGATTTAATAACTGAAATATCTTCATGTTTATCAAAATATGATACATACCAAACTAAATGAAGATTTGATGACAATTGTAGAGTGGTGAAAACAGTGGCAAAAAAGAAGAAGATAATAAATAAAAATACAATGAAAATATGTTAAGGGAGAAATTGGTGGGGCCTACTGTAAAGGTATGTCTTAAATCAAGACATGTTTTTTCTTCTGCACCTCAAAGTTGTTGGAGCTGTGAAGGAAACTGTGAGGTGTTTTATGACTGGCCACTGTCAGGCAGGTGATTGCAATCTAGGCTGACAGGAAAAGTTCAGTGATTTACTGAAAAAAAGTGAAGCTACGTAAGCTTACTGGCGAGTAGCAAGTCTGAACAAGAGTTACTAAGAATTCACCAGTGAACAGAAATGAGGCAGGGAAAAGTTACAGACAGACAGGTACAGATGAGGAAACAGGAACAGGTACAGCAACAGATACAGATACAGAAACGGGTATGTGTTCAGGTACAGACACAGGAACAGGTACAGATAAGTCCATCCAGCTCTACCTTGTTGATTGTCCATGGAGCGGAAAGAGCGCAGAAATTTTCCTTACAAAAAAGAACAGGCTGTGTTTAGAGTCTCTGTTGCAATTAATGGGATATTTAAAGATAGCGAGTTTATACACTGAGACCTTGTTGAGCAAGAGCGATCCCAGCAAGCAATAGTCGTGATTTAAACGTATTGGCTATATTTAGCTCCGATTTAGTCTAGCTACATGTAACCCAAATCTAGCCGATTTAAATTTGAAATTGATTAAATGTAATTTTCGCCATTGCAGATGGCGTGCGGTATGATATTCAATCACGTATGGAGAGTCAACAGTAATTAAAATATGTTTATCTCCATTTTTTGGACATGGTCTCTACATAGCTGTATAATTGATGACGTCTACACTTTGGTTATGGTTAGACGTCTACTGATGACGTCTACACTTTGGTTATGGTTAGACGTCTACCAAATTTTCACTGACAGCCCAAATTCAGCCGTGATTTAGCCTAGGTCTTCATGTAGACGGCTATTAGACGTTTTTTAAACCAAAAAATGCTTGCTGGGATGATTCTCTCTTGACCAAGCACCACCACAAGGACTGCAGTGTTTCTAGCTCCACCTTTTGGTATCAGATCAGTGTAGTAGTTACCTCAACTAACGGAAAAACAGGGCAGGGGGGTACCATACACAACTTTTGACAATGGAAATGCAAAAATAACCATTGTAATGTGTAATGAACTTAATATAACTGAAATGTATGGCTTGGTGGAAACAAGGCTATACAGGATCAGGTACAGGTACAGGTACAGATAGATGAACAGGTAGAGATAAAGGAACAGGTACAGGTTTGGGCACAGGTACAGACAAAAGGAACAGGTACAGGTTGAGGAACAGGTACAGATACAGATACAGGAAAATACAGGTTCAGGAACATATACAGGGACAGCTTTAGGTATAGATAAAGGAACGAATACAAGGACAGGGACACAGTGGTGTAGTCTAGTTTATTGTAGTGGGTATACTGTGATGATTCCCTCCCAGCCTCGTAGGGAGGCCTGACAGTGACCTATTCATGGGTACCAGTGACGTCATGTCGACGAGACCGCCGCCATATTTGTGTCCGATTTGACCGTACCCCTAAGTTTCACTATTGGCAGTACACACCTCACACTTAAACGAGACGGAGAGACAACGATATTTGTTAAAAATTTCCATTATTGGTTGCGACCCATATTTAGTACCCTCAACAGTATTTTGTCCGCTAACCTCTGCAACATGCTGTGTGTGTGTGTCCGTCCGTCCACCGGCCACTTCATTAGGCCCACCCGTGCAATCTAATCCAACAGCTCTGTCATACATTCTACTTTATGAAGCTTTTTACATTTTCAGTTTTTGTTGACATTGTCAGAAAGGTGATAATTAAACTTTATGTTTATTATTAAGGTTGTACTGGGTGGTGCTGGCGTACTGGACTGTAATATATTGAAGTGTTCCTAATATTTTGTCCCCCTCAATATATGTTAATGGATTGGGCAAAATTATGAGAACACCGCACAATATAATGCGTATTGTGTATTATATTTAAGGACCCACACCACGACAAGAGTAGGTAAGAATAATAGTTAATTAGTGACTGACATCAGCTCAAACCATAAGCTTTTGAGTGTACCGTAATCAGATAACGTTAGCTAATGTTAGCATAAGACAATGTGAATCTCCATTGAGGAAGCTAACATCACGTTAGGTAATGTAGTGTCGGGCTGTCGGCGTTAATCATATGGCATCTGAAGTTAATCATGTTTCGCGTGTTTTGTAAGGGGTTTTCAAAGACTAAAATAAAAATTAAATAGAGTTGAGGACTTACCGGACACGAAGTGTTGACTGCACAACCTGGAGTTAACGTTAGCTGTTGGCTGCCAGTGGTCTCTTCTTATCGCAGCCAACCATTTATTCCGCCGGTCTAACGTTACATCCTTTGGGATGGAATAAAACTGCAGTCCGGGGTTTCTTTGTCGACTGGTATCACAGCCAACAGCACAGAGAGCACAGGGTGAATTTTATGAATGGAGGGGAAAAGAGGAGACGCATTCCCCCTGCAAAATGTAATTTATTGCAGTTATTTACCCGGTATTTGCGAAACAAAATCACGGAAGTTAAAGTTCTGTCACAAAACTATATTGTTACGGATCTTTGCACATTTTTAAGTGGGTATACGGAAATCCTGGAGCTTTCTTAGTGGGTATACGGCGTATACCTGCGTATCACGTAGACTACACCACTGCAGGAACAGATATAGGAACATGGCTAGGTATGGGTACAGATACAGGGATAGTTTGGGTTCAGGAACAAGTGCGAGTTCAGGAACAGTAACAAGTATAGATGACGGAACAGGTGCGGGTTCAGGAACAGTTATGGGCACAGGAACATGTCTGGGTTCAGGAGCAGTTATGGGCACAGGAACATGTCTGGGTTCAGGAATAGGCACAGGTACAGATACAGGAACTAATACAGATGAAGGAACAGGTACGGGTTCAGGAACAGGAACAAGTGCGAGTTAAGGAACAGAAACAGGTAAGGATGAAGGAACAGGTACGGGTTCAGGAACAGGTATAGGTACAGGAACAGGTACGGGTTCAGGAACAGGTATAGGTACAGGAACAGGTATGGGTTCAGGAACAGGTATGGGTTCAGGAACAGGTACAAGTACAAGAACAAGTATAGGTTCAGGAACAGGTACAAGTACAGGAACATATATAGGTTCAGGAATAGGTACAGGCACGTACAGGAACAGGTATGGGTTCAGGTACAGGCACAGGTACGGATTCAGTTATAGATGCAGGTTCTGGTGTCTTGAATGCAAGGCATGAACAACGACACTGATGATGTGGTGGGAAATGAGTGAAAATGGGCTGGAAATTCTACTAAAGGGCTAATGAGGGAAAGTGTAAACAAGTGAGCAGGTGGTAGTGAAAGTAAGGTGACTGGGACAGGTGGGGGAGTCTGAGGGCATGCGGTGGATGGATGGAGAATGGTAATGCAGGGGGCTGGTGAAGGGGTAATGTGGCTGACACCACATTTCTAGTTTATAAAACAGTTCCAACACGTTGTCTTTACAGAGCCAAATGCGACAGGTGCTTTTTGTAGAGCACAGCAGCCATGTTTATCGTGCCCTCCAGTGAAAGACAGAGCTGCCATATGTTTCGAGTGAGACAAGACTGAGTGGGCTGGTGATGTAGCTTGAGAGAGACATACAGCATAATCTTGTGCATTTCAGAACTACCCGCTGGTGGTGGTTATGCTTCTCATTTCATTTGGCAGAGTCAGAGAAAGAGACGGTGATGTTATTTTCTCTGATGATGTTTACCTTTCATAAAACATTTTTAGCCATGCTAGCAGCATGGCATTAGGGATGGCAGTGTCAGCCACTTTTGTCCAGATGAAAATATCTGACACCTTTTGGATCGATTGCCATACATTCTGCTCAGTCTAATCTGTATGTCAGCATGCTAAACTAAGATGGTAAACATGATAAACATTACACCTGCTTAGCATCAGTATATTAGCATTGTCATTGTAAACATGTCGGCATGCCAATGTTAGCATTTAGCATTTTCATGTAGAGTTAGAAAAGAAGAAGAAGTTTTTGTGAGGATAAGATAATAGTCATAGATGCATGTCATTTTTTTGGTGGAACATTAAAATCTCATCTGTCTGGTCGTCAGCACAAACACTTTACTGAAGATATCCAGACGTGTCAGTATCGCTCTGTGGAGGTTCTGATTGGTGCTGACTACGGCACACCGGCTGATATCTGGAGCACTGCCTGCATGGTGAGCCGAGCACCTTTATAGATATGTACAGTATTTCTTAAGATTTCTAGATGTGTCACAGCCATGTTCTTCTATCCCTTTATATATGCTGCAGGCTTTTGAGCTGGCCACTGGGGACTACCTGTTTGACCCCCAATCAGGAGCCACGTTCTCCCGCGAGGAAGGTTTGTGTTGTTCACCACATCCCTTTTGACTTTGACTAAAAAACTAAATGTGCTTATAATACGGTGTGCTGTGTGTTCTCTAAGATCACATTGCCCACATTATGGAGCTGCTGGGATCACTTCCATGCCAGTTCGCTCTGTCAGGAAGAAATTCCAAGCGATACTTCAACCGTAAAGGTAAAATTAACTAAATTATTACATATACAGTGATACTTAATAAATGCTTTTTTTGCTAAGTGTATAGTCAATTTACCTGCATCTGATATTCTGAGTGGCACACAACAGTGAGCAACTTACAGTCTGATGAAAGTTTGGGATAAAGTAAAAGCTTGATATTAAAAATGTATTTGCAAACACAGTATATAATAATTCAAAGTAGATAAAAGCAGTGTATTAGTCTACTTCTTACCCTGTGCAGGACTACTGCGACACATCTCAAAGCTGAAGCCGTGGGGCTTGTTTGAGATTCTGCTGGATAAGTACGAGTGGCCGCGTGAGGAAGCCACCCAATTCAGCTCTTTCCTCCTGACCATGTTGGAGCTGCTGCCAGAGAAAAGAGCCACAGCTGCCCAGTGTCTGAAACACCCCTGGATTAACTCCTAGACACATCAGCTCTGTCTTGTTCAGAGCCCAGTGGACTAGCTCTTAGGAGCAGGCTCGCACACATTGCACATGACATGGACTCAGACAGCTGTGGGAAAACAGCGGTAGTCTGGTGCTGGCATCATGAGCACAGTCTGAGAAAGAACCTTTTCCCAGTTGGTTGCTTTGTCTTTTAGTATTTTAATGACAGTCACATCTAATTCAGGCCTAGCAATGACCAAAGAGAAGTTTTGTCTTACTGGAAGACTGCATTGTTATGTGATCACCAAGTTCTTGAATTTCAATAAACTGACTTAACACTGCTTTTATTCTAGACTCATCTATTATTCTAGATCAAGACTCATAGACTGTGGTGACGCCTCACAGACAGCCTGTCACTCAAGCACCTACACCCTGAATTATACATAACTTTAAGCCTTGATCAAATGTAAATGGTTGAGTTATATAAAAATCCACCATCTGTGCACTTGTCATTCATGTTAAAATTAGTTACAGGGAGCAAACCAGTTTTCTACACCACGGCCAGGCTGTAAACATGTTTATTTCTACTGTAAAGTTGGGTATTTTAACATGGGGGTCTATGGGGATTGACTGGCTTCTGGAGCCAGCCTCAAGTGGCCATTTGAGGAACTGCAGTTTTTAGCACTTTCATGTTGGCTTCATTTTTCAGCCCTGGAGGGTGTCGCTTGGTGAGAATTTTCAAGCAGAAGTGTTTAAATAGGAGGGTTTTCCCAAAATGCATGTGTTTGAGAGGTTTTGCACGCGTTATGCGAGAGTTTGTAAAAGGATGTTTTGAGATGGTTTCGTGTAATTAAACGTGGGCTCCTTTTACTTTTGGGTTATTCTTTCACTGTGGAGGCATGTGAGATAAATTAAGTTTTCTTCACAAATTCAAGGTAACAAGAGGTGAAAAAATAACTGAGAAATGATCATTTTGTGGAGTACTCCTTTAAATGCCAACCAGGAATTACCCCCTCCTTTTTAGAAATCCCAGAGAGTGTGCTTGCATGTGTGTGTGTGTGTGTGTGTGCATGTGACCGTTGAGATTTTATCCATTGTGCATTCTTTGCATGCTCACATTCAGCAGAGCACCGAGAGGGGGATGGAAGGCAGAAGAGGGAGGAGTTAGTCTCGCATAAATGCTGGCATATGTCCGCCTGCTAGAAAACTCAGAAATTTTCCTCTAGCAGCAAGGAGGTGAGAAGAGGACAGGGAGCCCGCCTGCCCACACACGTAAGTCTCATTTTCTGTTAGGTTTTAATGAGACACCCTTTAATGATGCATGAGGTGTTTGTTTTATGCTTAACAAGTGTTTGTTCCTGTGTTGCTCAAGGGAGACTATGGCTCAGTCTGGTGGTAGTTCCTCTTTTGGACTGAAGAGTGTGTTTTCTCATAGTAATGTGAAACTGGGGCGATTAGTGTGTAACTGACATTGTTGGTGATACTCGTAGTCATGCCAATTTCTCAACAAATAAGTTTTTAAAATATTTTGATAACGTTTATATTCTTGTTCTTCTTCCTGTTCTTAAATAGAAAACTTTAATGATGTGATTTGCATAGAGATTTAATTATGTTGGACAATATGCACAACGTATGACTTGGTATTGTGCAATTATCTCTCTACATGATGATAAAAGATGAAAGTGTGTGTTTATCTAGCCATGCCAGGACTATTCTGCTCTTCTGTCTGTGAATCTCTTGGCTGTGTGTATGTTAGACGGAATCCAAAGTAAAGGTTAAAGTCCCAGTGCTCTGCCTTTTCTGACACAGATCTTAACCTCCAGCCAGTTGCCATGCAACTCAAACTCTAAATCAAAAGGAATTACCTCAACCACCACTGGTCTTTCACAGTTGCATTATTAGTGCAAGGTAATGCCGCTTCCAGCCATGCTCTCCACTGCTTTCCCACAGAAGGAGCCCTTGTTTAGGATTCTGGCTGTGCTTTTCTCCTCCTTTTTGCTCTGTTCATCCCAATTCATCTGTGCTTGAGATATCAGAGCACACTAATTGCTTCTGTGAGGGAGAAAGCTGCACACAAAGGACTGTGTTATGTGTTTACCAGTGCTTATTGCAGTTGATATTAAATGATATCCTACAGTGATATTACCACAGTGAGACGTGTGTGGGTGTGCAGCTTGGGCCTGGCAGCAGCAGCTGATAATGAAAACAGGAGCAGTAGCAGTATTGTACACTGCATAGTAAACACCCATCTCATTATCCCTACACAAAGGGAGAGGTGGAGTGAGGGGAGATATGAGAGCTTTCATTTATCTCATGCAGATGTGTTGTTATTGCTCTGTGTCTGTGGAACATTTATCACAGCCTCTCTCCACAGTGCAGCACAATGTTACCATGCTGAATTGATGCTTTCTGTTTTGGTTGCAGGATGTGGCTGACTCTTCTTTACAGCTGCACCGGTGGAGCAGCTCTCCTGTATGCTCTTTACAGATGGGTGATCCCCGCTGCTGTGCAGTATCATGGAGGATTGGCGCTGATGTGGCACGATGTTATTGTGGAGCGGATACTGGACACTGTGACCCAGTCCACACGTCCTCAGGTGTGTCTTCAATATGGCAATGATGAAATTCACACAGAAGGCTTTGTAAATAGAAAAAGACACTCACTCACACACACACACACACACACACACACTGTAGGTCAAATGTCAAAACTAAAATACGTTTGTGCATGTATGTTGTGCATTGTAAGGGTAGTTCAAATAAACTAAGCATGTTCATACATTCTCAAACACAAATAAAATGCACCTTAAATGATTTATTATGGGGCCATTATTGTAGCAAATCTATTTGCAAATGTGTGTGGAGAGCTGGGTAACTGTATCTCAACCCATAATCAGAATCAGATTTGTAAATGTGTAGACAATCTGTATGTGTACATAGATATTGATGGCTGAAAAAGTATGTTGCTCCAAGAGTTGGAAATACAGACAGATCATCAATTGCAAATGCATGTGGAGATTTGTCTGTAACACTCTGCTTGCTCTGTGCCTCATTAAGTATACAGCCTACATCCCCGTGGTTTTAAGCGTGACATCACTGGACTAAGTAGTGGTTATGATCATTGACGTACAGTACATATTGTACAAAGTTGGTGCACTGACTGCTTTGGCCTGTTGATGTAAAATGTCAGTGTTACCACCATATTGAACTGGGCAGGACTGGTCTGTAAACAAAAACAAGTAAACAAGGGAGCTGCAGTTTTTCTGGAATACAATATTGTTTAAATTTATCAACTGATTACAATTAGTTGTTTCAAGGGTTAATGATCTGCGTGGAGTAGAAAGAAAAGTTTTGTCTCCTCGCTGCAGTATGAATCAACATAAGGCTTTCATGAACTGAAATATGGTAAAAACAGTATTAATTGTATGGAATATACAGTAAGGTTAAGCTTTAAATCACTGAGTGCTACTGCCGACTGCTGGTATATCGGCTGTATAGCTACTGAGGCCCAGTGCAGACAGAGCGGTGCAGACAAATCTCCACATACATTAGCAGATCGCTGCCATGACAGAAGTGTGGCAACAGTCACACGTATAAAGGCAGCCAATTGAGAGGCCCACCTGAGTTGTAACTGATGATTGTATTTCGGTTGTTGGAGCAAAACACTCATTAATATATATGTACACATTTACAGATTTGTCTACACACTTACAAATTTCAGTACACTTGCAAATCTGAATACAGATTTGGATTTTTTTTTTTACACATTTACAAATCTTATTATGCACAAACAGGTTCTGGATACACATGTGCAGGTTCCTGTACTCTTTCACAAATCTAAGCGCGCATCCAGAGATTCTTTACACATCAACACATCTCTCCACACGTCTGCAAATAGTTTTGCTACAGTAATGGCTCAATAAGGTATGTGTAAACAAGACTTAGACTCTACAGCTATGCTGCTGTTGGGCTGTATTCAGGATCCAGGCACAGCAGTGCTTTGAGCTAAATGCTAATAACAATGATGACGTGGTGATGTTCAGCAGGTATAATGTTAGGGTGTTAGCTATCATTAGCAGTAAGCACAGCTGAAGCTGATGAGAATGCCATTCGTTTTGCCGATATTTGGTCATAAACCAAAGTATTGGACAAAATAAAACTTTGGCCTGATGGTTCATGAAGGTCAGTGGGCTTTGTTCTCTGTGGACCATCAATGTACTAAATTTCATGGCAATCCCTCCAATACAGGTGAGCAAACAGACGGACTGACATTACCATCTGTAGAGCCACGCTACTAGTATGTCTAAAAAATATGTTTTTTGTCTCAATACATAAATGTACTGAAAATCTCTTGTTAGACATTGAAGACATTGCTGAACTTGATTCCATTTTTACACAGTGATGTAAAAACCCCCAATCAAATCTTTGTTATGCCTCCACGACAGTCCATCTATGTAATGTCCATCAGTACAAATCTGCAAAAAATACGTCGGGCCATCCCATTCTTTTGATCACAATATCTCAAAAATGCATGAAGGAAATTTCTTCAAATTTGGCATAAACGTCCACTTGGACTCAGGGATGACCTGATTAGACTTTAGTGGTCAAAGGCCAAAGGTCACTTGGTCTCATATCCGTCTCATTCACGTGAACACAATATCTCAAGGACACCTTGAGGAAATTTCTTAAATTTGGCACAAACGTCCACTTGGACTCAGCAATGAGCAACTGATTAGATTTTGGTGGTCAAAGGTCAAGATCACTGTTACCTCACAAATCCTGATTTAGGCCTTAATGAAAGAATGTATATGCTAATTATAACAAATTTTGACAAAAATAGGTCAACTCACTGTGACATCGTAATGTTCTGCAAAAACACTTTTCTGGCCGTTATTCAACGCTGTAACTCAGGAAGAGAAAGGGAGACATTTGGTCAGATACTGAACTGGTGACACTAATCCTGGGTGTCCATTGTATAGATCCTCTGTGCTGCTGGGTTGAAGATGTGTGTGAAGCATCCACATTTTAGAATTTGTATTAACATCCATATCTGAGTCATTGTTAACTCTCATAGCATGTGACGTGTGACTCTGGACAGACATGGATATAAACTATAACTGCAGCTTGACGGGTCTGTGGAGGCATACAACAACCACAAGGTGGTAATTCTATTTTTTTCCTGGGTTCACTAAGCTTTTAAGAAAACAAGTCAGCTGCAGCTCAGGAATAGATTCAACCTGAAACAATAGTCCTTTCACAGATGTAACTAATACCATTCATAATAGCTGCAGTCTATATACTAGGTGTCCCACAGCTCTGCTATTGTGCATTCTGGTTCACTGGGACACTTTACAGCAACAGAGCCATGGTTGATGTTAGTAGTGACACTTGTGCTTCTCCTACTGTGACAAGTCAAAAGTCTTTAACATAAAAAAAACATTTATTCTCATTAACAACGACTGCTGAAGTAGCCGGTCAAAACCTGAAGTTAATTTTTGCATTTTATATCTTTCTGTGACCAATGCGTGGATTTATGGATATCAGCCAAGCCTTTCATTAAGTTACATCATGATTTGTATGCATGTGTACAAATGTGTGATTTCAGCTGATTGTTTCTTGAGAAGAGCTCCTTGTTTTCTTTGTGCTAATTAATTAGGGCTGATGCTTCCTTGTCTGTCCCTAATGAAAGAAAAAAACAAAACCCTGAGGCCTTGTTTTCTTTTGATCATCACGGCGTGTTAACAATGTGAATTTGTAAACAAACAGACAATAACAGCAGAGACAAATCTTAACTCTTCTTTTAATAAATATATATTTCATTTAGAACTTTTTCAGAAAGAAAAGAGACAAATCCTTAAAGCAGTTTAAAAAGAACATTACAACAAGAACAATCCCTCCCTACAGATGTGAGAAGGCAAAAAACAAACAAACAAAAACAGTTAGTGTGCTCTTCTTCATAGGTTAGTATGGTCATATAGAATAGAGAATTACTTAGTGTTCATGAGGGTCCTCTCTCTGTGGTGTGGTCAAGGAAGGGCTGCCATATCTGCTTAATTTAAACCTGCTTGCTTTCCCTGACATCACATTTCATATTTTCTCCGTACATGAAATACTAGAGAACTCTGTGAGCCTGATTTCTTAACTTTTGTAGGCAGGGTTGCTGACATGTGCGAACATTTTATACACAGTTTGCCATGAACTAGTTTTCTGTTTTTGGATTTAAGGAGCTCGTCATACCTCACTCTCCATATAACAGCTACAAAACAGACCCTCCCAATTTAGCTGTCTATTTAAACTCCAGAAATTTCCCAGCTCTCCCTCTGCCTTGTCAACACTGTTGCTCTGCATCAGTATTGCTGCTTGCTCCTTCAGGTCTGCCTCCAAACCAGCACCCACTTGCGAACTCCGCCTGTGTGGGAAGATATTTAATCATCACTCTTCAGTATCTTATTTAAACATATCTGTGAGGGTGATGAGGCTACGGTCTACACACCAAACTCTAGCTATGTTCTGCCGCTGTAATAATCCTGAGGTGAAACTTTGTGTACATATTCCTAGCAAGTTTTTCCACAATTACAGAAGACTGAGAGAGTCAGTCAGGTCTGGTCTAGTCTGTACACACCCACGTAAGTCCTGAGAAAAGGTGAGTGAAAAGGGGAGTGCAGGGGACACCCCCCCCTCAATATTTAGAGCAGGGCTTTTGTCTCTCCCAGTGAAAACATTACAGTGGCAGAGTTTTACTTTTATTTTGACAAAATAAAGACAATTACACCATAAATTGAAGCAGAAACACTTGCATAAAAATTCACCAGAATGCATTTGATGCTCAAAATTTTCTGGCAGTGAACCCCCAAAACACCTGTTTCATATGTGTCCCCTGAAACTTAACCTACGTCCCTGAGGAAAGCGTCTTGGTTTAAGACAGCCAGAGTCAGTCCTAACTCAAGTCAGATGTAGTAAAAGACACTCTACTACACTTGAACAGGTTCAGCAAAGAAAGCTCAGCATTACCTTTAAGCAAACAGTGAAGCAGCAACAGGTAAAAGCACAACTACCTAGAGGGGTTTAAACCGTCAGAAAACTTGGAGAAGGTGCTGCACATACAGTACAGATGAACAAGAACCAGCTGTACACGTCATAGTGGTGATCAGCTGATAGCAACCAGGAGTGCAGGAGAAGAAAATATGCTGAGGATACACTTGTTAAAAAAATAAATACACAGATGCCTTATATTATATACCTCAGTCAACATGTCAGGATATTGCCTCTCCTTAAACCTATCTAACTCTACTTTAAACTACTGGCCTCTTTAAAGTCTTGATCATCAGATTACTTCCAGTCTATATAAAGCTGACTTAGATTAGTTTTTATAAAAAATTTAATAAATGGACAAAAACAAAACTTTAATTTACTATGTTGAGTGACGCTTCCTATTTAGGCCTAACTTACATAGTAATGAAATAATAATAAAGGAATGATCAATGAAACATGTAAAAATGGATGTAATGCTTCTCAACAGTATTATCATTGGTGGATTTTGACACAATAGGTACTGGGGGACAGACATAAAAAAGCCCCACCACTTCTCACATAGGAACAAGACACACAGATGTTGTGCAAGCTTTGTCTCTTTTTGTTGTTGTCAGCATCTTTTGTGGTTTTGTATTTCTTTGAGGTCATTTTGCATCTCTCAGGGGTATACCTGGGTCTTATGTGGTCATTTTGTATCTCTTTGACCATATCACATGGTATGAAGTACAAACATTACATACAATAACGAAACAATGGCAAACAGGTGGCTAAATTACAACCAATGTTACTTGCATTCTTCAAAAAAAGTGCCTATTTACAAAATATTGGCTTATATGATTGTAATAACAAAATTAATTTAAACATAGATGAACGGTTTAAATAATACTTTGGCAAATACCTTTCTCTGTACGTCATTTGGCTTACATTCTGACATTCAAACAAAATGTGATACTCATCTCGCACACCATTATCATCACAGAGGCTGCAGATCCTCTGGTTTCTGTCCAGCCCTTTATATTTTCCAGTGACTTCAGGAATTCTGGTGTTGTTTACTCTAAAATTACAAATAGCCTTTCTGTACTTTTGTTTTTCATGCCACACATACTTCTCCAGTTTAAACTCAATTTCGACATGTATATCACAAGATGTCATACTTCTGAGCTCACTTTGTGACTTTTGTATAAACTGATCATTTAGCGTCTGTTCAACAGTTAGTTTTACAGTTTGTTGATGTTGAGACATTTTTGTGTGAGCCAGAGGTAAGACAAGCCACATTCATTCAGGGGTATTGAGCTGCAAAGGATAAAAATGTATGTCTTACATTAATGATGTTGTGTTTTGGAGAAAAATTCCAAATAAAAGAATTTGAAGAACAAGAGAACAGACACCAACACATGGGGTCTGTTGCTCTAATGCATGGTTACAACTGGCAACCCAAATTCTTTTAATGTTTGCTTATTAATCATCTATAAAGTATTAATGAGTGAATAATTATGACATGCACAGTGATATTAAAAAATGCTCCATTATAGATATATCATGTCTAGCTTTTTTCTCTCTCCCTTCAGAGGCTACTGGATGCAGTACAGAAAAACGCCACCAGAGGGGACCCTCGCAGCGTGGTGAAAGCCATTGATCAGTTCTGCAAAAACAAGGAATGGGCCATGAATGTGGGGGATGAGAAAGGTACTGATTTGTCACCATGTGACTCTGTGTTTCATGTGGACATCATTACCTCACTTGACCCACCTGTGTGTTTTGGTATCTTCTTTTTGTTTTATTGCCGCAGGCAGCATTCTTGACTCAGTGGTGTCTGAGGTAAACCCAGCCACTGTATTGGAGCTGGGAACCTATTGTGGCTACTCCACGGTACGGATCGCCAGCCTGCTTCCCCCTCACGGCAAGCTCATCACTCTTGAATTCAACCCAGACTATGCTGCAATTGCTCGTCAAGTCATTGCTTGGGCAGGATTAGAGGATAAGGTAAAGCCAGGTGTCTCCATACAAACTGAAAAACAATCCATTACATAGTGTGTGCAGTCAGGGCTGGGTATGGTTTAAAACAATTATGATACCAGTACCAATACTGGTTTCCTGAAAGTGATACCAATACCAATAGAGTACTTCATTCAGTATCCATAATGTGACTAGAGAGGCGTGTAGTATAGTCTTATATACTTTTTGAATACTTTGGTAGCATCTCGGCATGCTGAACTGCCAACTCTGTCAAACACACTTGACTCGGCTTCACCACACCACAGACTGTAAAAGTTGTACCTGCTGCTGCCGGAGTGTGAGCTCCTCGCTAGTTGGTGAGTGTCTGCCTGGCTGCACATACACAGTGACAGAGCTAACTGTTAGCATTACATGGCTAACGTTACCTAACGGTTATGAATGGGTTCAACGCCAGAGTTAAACCGTTGCGGTGTCAGTGTGTTTGTTGGGAACGTTAAACGGTGTGGGCTGCTGTTGCTTCTGTTAGCTTGTGCTAACCAGGCAGATGTTAAACTGTTTGAAAAGTTTGATTATCTGGCAGAGAGTCGGGAAAGTCAAGGATCAGGCCCCCAGTGCAAAATGAACGCATGTATCGTTTGACAGGAGACATTCTAATCCTACTTGGTACTTAAAGGTGCTGAGTGGTACTCAGCTTTATGTTCGGCACAGGTCAGATGACAATAGTGCTGACCAGAATGCTTCGAAGCTTGCCATGGTAACTCGCATCCAAATTAGTATTCGAATGCTTTGTATATTGTTTTGTTTTATCACCAGTAAACTGGTGGAGGAAACTGAAAGGAGGTGGTAAGTGTCAGACACAGATGAGGCCACTATTCTCAGTGCAGTCATTGACCCCCACTTCAAGTTATTAAATTGGCTGTCCGACAAGGAAAAGGAACAGGTTAGAGAAATTGTTGACAGTTATCCACGGCTTGCAACTGCAGTGAAGACTTGCTGTGCATCTAGTGATGCGGTCTGACCTGTGGCGTTAGAGTTATTAATAACTTACAGGAACACTGTGTGCAATAGTCCCCCTTTGAACTTCTCTTCCCCTCCCTATCACTCTTTCTTTTACACACACACAACACACAACACACACACACACACACACACACGGCAAGGCTAATTCCTACAAAAGTTGGGCCGGGTATAGACTCACAAGTCAGTCTTTAGACGCTTATCAGAAGGCGGAGATCTCTGATTGTCTGGTGGCGAGACTAGGCCGGGTATGGTGGTTGATTAGCTTATATGAATGTGACTGATTACCCCCAGGTGTCTTCAAATCCCGCCAAAGGGTTGAATATTTGTGAGTAGTTATCAATGAAACTTTGAAGGCCAAAAATTGGTATTGAGGATGTGTTTCTTCTTCCTAGGTCCAATTAGTTGAAGGAGCATCTGGTGACTGGATCCCCAAAATGAAGGAGCAGTTTGGGGTGAAAACATTTGATTTAATTTTCCTGGATCACTGGAAGGATCGCTATCTTCCGGATGCAAAACTAATGGAGGCAAGTTTGTCGTGCTTATTTTTCTATTCATCAAACTCTTTTCTGTCATGATGCATGGAGCTCTTTGCTTTTTCATCAGGATTGCGACCTCCTCAGGAAAGGCAGCGTCCTACTGGCAGACAACGTGATCTGCCCAGGAACTCCTGACTATCTTGAATTTGTCCGGAGCAGCCCGCGGTACAAGAGCCAGTACTTCAGATCTCACCTGGAGTACACCAAAGCTGAGGATGGCTTGGAGAAGTCTGTCTTCTTAGGGTAGTTTGTAACTAAATGTGTCACGTTTTGCAGAGGTACTAGCAAACCTTAGACCTTGTTGTTTTGGGTTCAATGAGCAGTCTGAAAATCTGTTTTTCTAATATTTCACAGAGTCTGTTAAATTGAAATTAAAAGTAATGTGAAGAAATTTATGCTGTGTGGTTTATTTTTTGTAACACCACATGATGGAAGTTTAAATGTGTGATGCGCTGTGTGTATATTGGTACAGTAGGCGGCAGTAGTGATACCACATTCAAGCATCTAATTGACAGATGATGAGCTGCAAACTGATCCGGGGGCTGCTTTTCCCAGAGCATCAACTCAAATCAATAATAAATCTAATCCAGCTGCATTCTGTGGTGCAGAAATGTATTTTCTGCTCTGGCATTCTCCACCATTGTGCCAGTGTTGACAGGTGTGTGAAGTAGAGTGTGTGTGTGTGTGTGTGTGTGTGTGTGTGTGTGTGTGTTTGTGAGAGTATGAATCAAATCGCTGCTCATCTAATCTCTCAAAGTGAGTTCCATCATGCTGGAGGGGGTGGGGAGGGGGCTCTGCATTTGGTTCAGCTGCATGGAAAAAAAAAGAAGTGGGCTAGTCCACCTAGTGCTTTCTTCACAGACGCCTGCATGATAATCCCAATCTGTGGCCATTAGTGAGCTGAGAGAGCGAGCGAGGAGAGGGTTCAACAGAGAGAAAGAGTAGGGGGGGGGGGAGTGCCTGGACAGAGATGCACACAGAGGAAAAAGAACGAGAGAGAGAGAGAGAGGGAGAGCTTTTAAGGGATTTGGCAGTGATTTGTAGACTCTCACTGCTGTAATGTTGTGCTGTTTCCTCCACTTTTCTCTGATTCTGCAATGATACTATAAACTGAAGCTTCAAAAGTCAGTCTTTTCATTTAGTCTTCATATATCACAACTACTTTTTTTTTTTTTTTTTTTTAGACAGTTGTTTTCTGTGTGGTGGTTATTTTTGAGAGTGCACAGCGGCGGTCTGAGATGATAGGGGATTTACTTTTGGTGAGGAGAGGAGAGCCTCTAGATATATAATCACATTTCGGACAATGGATGGAGGCCTGTTTGGAAGAGCTCATGTGATGGATAAAATCAAGACTGGTCAATGAAGAATGGGCAGGTAAGAAGCGCCTTTACATGAAGGAATGTCTCTACTTGCAGGGTGCCTGTGACAGTATTCTCTGTAAACGGTTGTGTGATTTATGCAGTTTCACATTATGCTCTTATTTTGGGAATCTTTTCAACTAACATCCATGAAATCAACTTGACAAGTGCAGTACAGAAACATAGAAAGATTTGGCATCGTAGATATAAGTTTGAGTATGAATATAAGTATGTATTGCAACTGTATGGTAATGCAGTTTTGCACATCCTGCACAAAACCGTGCAGCTTTTTAATTCTGAAACAGCTACACTGTACATTTTTTATGTTATGGTAGTTTTAGTATGATATTTTTATTGTAATTTGATTAGTGCTTGATTCTTGAGAGTTGCAGTGCTTTGCCTTATTTTTATTTCCTCTTCGTATATTTATTGTATGCTTAATCTATGCACCAAAAAAGCCAAAGCATATTCCTTGTAAGTGAAAATCTACTTGATAATAAATCTTATTCTGATTTTGAAAGACAGTTATTCTGTAAGCATGAAAACTGTTATTTATTTATGTTAGACATTTGGATTTAATACTAAATTTACCAAAATTAAGCTCCCATAATTCATATTTTCTATTGTTCAAATCCTGCCTGCAAATATTTAATATATTTACACTCTTAATAATTTAGTTTTATAGTCTGTGGGATCGGTTAGCCCAGTTGTTTACTGTGGGTTTCTTCAGTGATGCTCATGCTGATAAAATTAACCTGCTCCAACTTTTGGAGCATGAAATGCTGCGACGGTTCAGTTGATGTTTTCTGTTTTGCAAAATTTATAATGTTTTCCATCATCGTCTCTCTCTGTGATAAAAGCTTCCAATATTCACTTTGTGTCATCATGCATGCTGTCGTAGATCTTGTCCTCAGCTACAGCTTTTCAAATGGAGTATAGTTTATATTTTCTTTTCTCAAATTTTCTCAGTTTGGATCCAATGCCCGAAAACAGACTGCAGCAGAAAATGTGTCTAAAAGGGTTAAGGTTAGGGCTTTGGTTGTTGTCAGACATTTAAAAAAAAAATCTTCCTGTGGGCTCTCTGCATTTAAACACAGTGTTATCTGATATGGATCAATGCAATGTTCAAAAACCTAAAGAGCTGAAAACCTATAAAAATGTTTAAATTCTATTTAAGATCTCAAGTCTCCAAAGATACAAAACCTGGCATGCTAAATTACAAGACAGTGTTTATCAAATGATGCAAAACACATCTAGAATTTTCCATTTTATGTTGTAACCATAAAAAATGCATATTTTATTTAAATATTTCACACTGACTAAGTGACAGATCAAACAAAATATGGAATATAAAGTGATGAAGTTAAAATAACTGATTTATCAAGCTCTGAAACTGAAGGAATATTACCGACATAAACATCCAAGTAGGTAAGCAGCAGTAGTAGTTTGATAGTTTGCAGCCTTCTTCTTCTCCAAAAGAAGACTGAGACTTTGGAAACACACTGTCATGATGATGAGATGATAATCAGACGTCTCCGACTGCCCTCAGGTGTCAGAGGTAGAGGGAGTGGCCTGGTGCTGTCAGTACCTCTGCCGGTCATCATCATGACATCAGAGGCCCGCTCATCCCATCAGTGCTGCCGGCTCACTTCACCTTTCAGGTACCAAACATGGCTTCAGCTGATGTGGGCGCTGTTGGTGGGTATCAGCCCAAGCTCAGGGGCCCAGCAGGGCACCCAGCCACAGTCCATCAAAATCGAGGGCGACATCACCTTGGGCGGGCTGTTCCCAGTGCACTCTCGGGGACCTGCTGGGGTGCCCTGTGGGGAGGTCAAGAAAGAAAAGGGGATCCATCGATTGGAGGCCATGTTGTACGCCTTGGACCAGATCAACAGTGACCCGGACCTGCTGCCTAACATCACTCTGGGGGCCCGGATCCTTGACACCTGCTCCAGAGACACCTACGCCCTGGAGCAGTCGCTCACCTTTGTCCAGGCACTCATCCAGAAGGACACCTCAGATGTGCGCTGCTCAAACGGAGAGCCTCCCATCATCCCCAAACCGGAGAGGGTGGTTGGGGTGATTGGGGCGTCTGGCAGTTCGGTGTCCATCATGGTGGCCAATGTGCTCAGATTGTTTGCGGTGAGTTTCACCACCTTTCTCCATTAAACACTGAAAGGGCAAAATAATTGGGACAGTTTCTCTTTTCAGTAAGTAAGCTGATGGGGTGAGATCTAGGTGAAAGCCATTATCCTGTACTCACTTCCGTTTTTAATCTATTCATAAAGGAGAAAAAAAAGAGGCACATGAGTTAAAGCAAAGGTTCCCAGCCTGGGAGTTGGGATCCCTCAGTTGGTCCCAGGGTAAATCTGAGGGGTCCAAAATGATTAAAGGGTCAAGAAAACAAACAAACATCTCTTTTATTTTTTCTTTGAATTGGATACTTAAGGCGTCCTGGTTGTTTACCGCTTTAGACATGTGTCACATGCCTGCACCATTACATGCTTCATCACAGCCAGGAACCTCCTCTCTCTCCCTGTGTTTCCTGTCTCTCCCTTCTGTCTCTTTATAAATCTGTAAAACGTGATATGTTCTGGATACTTTCATTACTTTAGGCCTCAAAAATCCATCAGATGAAACAAGTGATTTGGGGTCATGAGCCAAAAAGTTATCAAGTTAGTCAGTGACTTTCAAACTAAGAGTAACTGTCAAAAACTGTCCAGCGATCCAGAATACATCTTTAAACTTCCTCTACACTCAGAAATGTGTTTTTCTTATGCTAATGTCACCGAACACATCTGACCTTGACTATACTGACCTGTGTCTGTCACCAGAGAGGTGTGGGCGATAGCTGTGCACACCTAAAATCTGAGATTTAAATGTACACAGGCCAGGCAGACTAGATTATGTACATCACTAATACGAAAGCCAATCACTGTCTAATGTGCAAATGCCAGCATAGAAATGTGAAATCTCCAGCGCAGGGTGGACTTACTACACCTAATATAAAAATCTCAACCAGACGTAACTTAATACAAATTTTGGTTAGATCTCTGGTATATAATAATAACAATGTAACAACGTAAACACACTGTGACATCATAGCAGATATTTTTGACTCCTCATCTGAGTTTGGGTCTGACTGAAGCTTAAACATATATGGCTGAATCTCTACAATGTTAATGCTAACGCTAGCCATCTTGATGGTCAGTTTGGCCAGGCTGTTCTCATACACTGTTCGTATATATACCTTCAAAAAGTAATGCACCACAATTTATATATAAATCCCATGTGATCATGAGCCACTAGTTTATGTATAATCCACGTAATAGGGAAAGCTGTGATCACATGATAAATGCACTGACAAGAGCAAAGTAGTAGTACGCATAGGGATGTATGTTGGGTTGTGGATGGGTCAAATGACACAAGACTGGTGTTTGATACCATGTGAAACCAAATTAACTTTTTTTTTTTGTTGTTAAAAATATTTTTTAGGGCATTTTGCCTTTAATGGACAGGACAGGTAAGAGTGAAGGGGGGGGGGGGGAGAGAGGGGGGATGACATGCAACAAGGGGCCACAGGCTGGATTCGAACCCGGGCCGCTGCGGCAACAGCCTTGTACATGGGGCACCTGCTCTACCCACTAAGCCACCGACGCCCCAAACCAAATGAACTTTGAGTCACTTTCAGATAAGTCGTCACCATGTTTCTTTTCCTAAACCTAACCTACGAAACTTCACTTGCCTAAACCTGACCTGACTGTCATTTGTGGGGCACTAATTTGTTAGAAATCATACAAACTGTTGTACAAAAATATGTTGACCTAGCACAAGCAGCGGTAGTGAGACGTGGGACCAGATCCTGAAATTCACACTGAGGGAGAAAGCAAATGTGCTTTCAGCCCCTTCTCCCATTTTTTTCTTGCTGTTTATGTTGGGAAACTTTGTTAAACATAGTATTAATCATAGCAGAGCATTCTGATATCAGATCTGTCAGTGATATCAGTGATCAGCTGTGCTCAGGAACAGGACCTCACATATGTCTGAATAAACACAAACAGATAATTTTGCTTTTGATGTAGACTTAAGGCTCAGAGTAGCTGAACTTGTACCTTCTATTTTAATGAACCCACTTGTTCATGCTTGTGCTGTTAAATCAGCTCACTGCTGATCTAGTTAAGATGTACAGGAGCACACAATGGTCTTATTCATTTAATCATTTTATCCGCTCTTAGATGATGAATGGGGTCATCATTTAATTGTGTCTTCATTCTGCAGCACGAACACGGGGAGCTTTAATTGCAGTTGGTTTATGGATTTTACAAACCTAATTAAGAGTACTCCTCACATTTAATTATCAACGTTACCTCAGTGGATATTTTGATAAGATATTGTTTCACATATCCCCTCACTGCTGCTGCACAGACAAATAATCAGTGCGCATTTCATCTGATACGACTTTGAAACAAGTCAGTTAAAACGATGAATAATTTGAATGAGTCTCCTCACTTCACAGGATTTTGAATCCATTGTCATGCGCAGCCTCCGCAGACTAATCCGTGTTATGTGTTCATTGTAGTTTTTTTTTTCTTTTACAGATGATTGACCTTTGATAATTGATTACACTGCTTATAACGATGATGGGACATTGAGTCTGTGTAAATCCCACATGATGTCATGTTCTCATTGACTTACTGACATACCGGCAGTCTGCCAGAAATCTAGAAATGAAATAAAAAAAAACAGCAGCACTAGTCTTTGTCAAATTGGCTGAATTTGTATCAGATAAAAAAATTAAATCAGACATTTCTCCTTGTTACAACATCCTTTATAGTAAGGATGTTGATATGAGAGCCAAGGAGGGTCAGCTTGCATACAGGGCAGATGTTAACTACAGAATTACAGATCCCACCCTCCACTAAGCCCCTCTCAGCAGCTCAGGACCCCAGGCTGAAAATAGAGCATCAGGGCAGCGGGATGACATTGGTTCTAGGATAACAGCAATTTGTAGCCTGGACGGCGTGGAATAGATTTAGCTAAATGGTGTGTTTCCTCCTACTGTCCATATGTGCTGCTCTCCACGCCGCGGATACTTCTAGACTGATGGTCACTATACATCGAACATCTGCTCTCAGCCGGAGCAGGAGAGGTTTCAGCATCAACCACACACACTCTGTTTAATGTTGCTTATTCTTTTGCAGTAAATGAAAACTGTCAGTGTAGGTCACATTTATATAATACAAGTTACAAGGTGTGAATCACATCAGTTTTGTATTTTACTCAACAGTTCATTTTGGGCTGAAATATTTAGCTGATTAGTCAATTGACAGATAATTAACTGATTATTACTACAGCATTATAAATTTGAGGATTTAGTGCTTTACTCTTTTACATCACTGTAAATGCAATATCTTTGGGTTCTGAACCACTTGTCACACAAAAAATGTGCAATTTGAAAACATCAAATGGTCATATCAAAAGATATTTGTCACTAATTTATTTTGATATAATTAATCAGAAAATAATCTGTATTAAAGGTCTCATGTGTAAGATTTAGTGGCATCTAGCAGTGAGGCTGTAGAACTGAAACTTCTCCTGTCTGCCAAGTGTGTAGAACTATGGTGGCCGAAGCGACCCTACCTAGAGCCAATGTTTGATTTGTCTGTTCTGGGCTACTGTAGAATAACATGGCGGACTGTGCTGGGCTTTGAAGCCATTTTTCATAACGGCTAAGCAGTGTAATTGCTCCATCACGTGATGCCCTGCAGCCCAAAAAGAATTTGACTTACATGGTGAAGGAGATGTCTGTAAATCAGTGGACATTTTTTTAGCATCACAACCCTGCAAAATGACTTGTGTCACTGTCGGGATTTAATCCATTCTGGCTGATAACATTCAGAAAGTTAGAACTTTATTGCCATTTAAGTCAACAGAGTGCTAAACCAGAAGTAGCCAGCTTGGCTGTCGGAAGTCTCTAGTGCACCTGGTCTATGTGCTGCACAGTGCGGAAGCAGTGCCTGTAATCCCCGGACCCATTCTGGCTTCATGTGCCACTGAACAACTCTCATAGGAATGAACAGGTCCTGCCTCCAATGCTGGGTCCAGGTCTCTATATACACCCTTGGAATCAGGCCCCCAAGAAGGCAGCTCAGCCTTGCTTCCATAGACCGCCACCTCAAACTTCAAACAAGGTTAATTATGACTCTATCTATTATAAATATGAATCCACGGAGGTTTAAGGTTTTTCAGATTTTCCTCAAGTTGAGAAATGCGGTTTAAAACTCCATGACGTCATCACAATGTATAGTCTACGAGCTAAGCGGGAACTTGTAAGTGGGGCTAGTGGAAGAAACACTTCTGTGCATTTTCAGGCTAGAAAGCTAGAAACCTTTTTTGCCGTATGTTCGTGGTGAGCAATTGCATTGGACTGAATAGGCGCCATCTTGGGGTCCAGAATATATTTATTATTATACATCTATGAAGAGGACCCGCTCCATATGTAGATATAAACAGCTCATTCTGAGGCAATGAAGACACAAAGATTAGCATCTTCAGGTGATTGTAAACTAATGAAAACATAGTTATGAAAAGGATTTACCATTTCTGCCAATAGATACCCCTAAATCCTACACACTGGACCTTTAACATAACAAAATTAAATTAATTGTAGCCCTATTTATAGTGATGCAGTTCATTTAGTGTCATCCAATATTTCAACACACTGTGTGCAATCTGAATCATAAGTCTGCAACTGCAGATTTAAGTACATTTTCTTAAACCTCAATAAGTCTGCTGCAAAGAAATGATGATTTAAATCATTACAAAGCAAAACATTTAATCAGGCTACTCAGGCTGTTCCTGCACAAACTTTGTTTCTGTGTTTAAATCAGACCATTAAGTCAAACTAAACCACCATCATATTTCCTTGGCTTGGATCCTGGATCCCATCCTTGGACTGTTTCAGTCATTTACTGATAGTGAGACTTCAGCAGAAGGCTACGGGACTGTAAGTGGATACTTGTGTTACTGATATGGCTCATTGATTTTAGAAAGTGAATTGGTGCAGATGCTTTTATCGGATTAATTTGGAGGGGATTACGTTTCATCTTGTTCTTTACAAATTTGCATGCACACAATTGATTCACCTCACTGGCTCAGTCTTCTCTGGACCCTGATGCCAAATATCACCTAATAAACTTGTCCAACACACAGTAGTGTTTTTTTTTGAGAGGGAGTCAGCACCTGGTTGAAGATGTTGTCTGTGACATGGAGGCTGACCAGTGAGTTCGAGCTTGGCGTTAACACACAGCAGCAAATTGAAGCTGCATGTGGCCATCAGAATTAAATATATTGTATGGCTTACAGCTGAGAAATGCTAACCTTTTTCTAGTCTTTTGATCTCTGTCTCTCCCTCTGTGCTTAACGTAATTTGACTAAAACCCCTATAATCCTTCCAGATAATCTGTGAAATGGTTCTCTCGCTCCTCTCTCCTTCTCCCTTCACTACCCCTTGTGTCTACCTTTCTCTCCTCGGCCCAACGTTAAGCCACGCTGTGGGACCGGCATTAGCAGGGTCAGGGTTGAGACTGTCGACATAAACTGTGTCATTAAAGAAGTAGCACACCAGTAAATTAATCTTCTCATCCTTTTTTTCCCCAAACAAATGCTTTTACAGCTGTGGTTCCAACCATCTGTATTTCACTGTGACGTTGTCTATATAAATATATATATATATTTATATAGACAGACCAGCTCTAGACAGAACACACTGTGAAGTTGCGTCAATTCTGAGAATTACTGAGAACACAGGCTGTTCAAGAGATGATTGCTCTCTATGATGGTCCAATTTTGGGATTTTAATGCACTACAACTTGCTAGTATAAAAGTGGAAGGCCTCCATTTAGATTCTGTTAAGGTTTTGTCTGAGTAAGTGGTGCATCATCCTCTGTTATGGTTCACTGCCTCTTCTATTTTTTATCTTGCTATCACATATTGGCCTAATTTGCACTGCTCTTGTTTTCCCTTTGACCCGACCCTTTCGTCATCACTGACCCATCCTCGTGTCTCAGATCCCCCAGATCAGCTATGCCTCCACTGCCCCGGAGCTGAGCGACAACAGCCGCTATGAATTCTTCTCCCGTGTGGTGCCTCCTGATTCCTACCAGGCCCAGGCTATGGTGGACATAGTCAAAGCCATGGGCTGGAACTATGTCTCCACGCTGGCATCTGAGGGCAACTACGGAGAGAGCGGCGTCGACGCCTTTCTCCAGATATCCAGAGAAGCAGGTTGTGTGTCTGGCTGTAGAAATGTGAATTCATTGCTGTGACAATAAGGGATTACTCATTTAGCGAGCCGCGTTGTTCCCACTCATTAAAAGACTAAAATAGGAAACAAAAATCCTTTAAAACACAAGATGTAACAGGGCAAATAGGAGTCACCACCTTACATGGGTTTAAAGGCTCAAATGATGTTACTAGGGTTCAGATTTCACATAGTATCACACACATACTGCACATCAATTATTGAAAATGCTGGACAGATCACTGCTGTAGCAGCATGCTGACCGTGGTCGCTCGACCACTTCAGTCCAGACTCAAATATCTCATTAGGAAAGGACTGCCATTCATTTTTATATGGACATTAATTGTCCCCAGAGGATGAATCCTGATGACATTGGTGATTCCCTGACCTTTACCGAGTGCTGCCATGAGGTTTTTGTATTATTATCATTATTATTATTAACATTATTATTCATTAGTTGTATTGGTGTCTGGTACAGACATTCAAGTTCCCATCAGGATGAAATGTATTATCTTTGGTTGACTCCTAACTTGTCATCAAACATTATCATCAGATCAAAATTTCATTTTCCAAATCCTACAAAACTGACATTGCCATCTGTTCCTTCTGTAGCTTGTGTTTGGTCCTCAGCACTAAATGTTAGCATGCTAAAACACTAAACTACGATGGTGAACATGGTAAAAATTATACCTGCTCAACATCAGCATGTTAGCACTGTCATTATGAACAAGTAAGGATGCTGATATTAGTAAGTGTCAAAGCTGCTAGTGTGGCTGTAGACTCCTCGTTTTGTATCTTATTTAATGTTACTCAATGTAATAATTTATCATACAGGTTCACAGAATTATTAAATAATTGAGACATGTTTCCTAGTGTCAATATTGGCTTAGATGTGCTCTTCATCTAGACTGACACTCACTCTCTGTGATGCTGCACTTAGGCCATATAGTTTAATAATAACAAGATACCAGACACCAAGACGGCGCCTATTCATTCCAATGGAGTTGCTTGCCTTGCGCATACACCAAAAAAGTTTCTAGCTTCTGGGTTTACTTCTGCGGTATGCCACCCACTGAATATGTGCAGTAATGTTTCTCCTGCTGGCCCCACCCATGAGTTCCTGCTCGGCTTATCAACTTTACGTTGTGATTTTAAAATTGCTTTACTTGGCTTAATGAAAGTTTTAAATATATAAAACCACCATGGCTCAAACATTCAGGTGATCTGTAAGGAGAATGCTTTTTGGGCTGCAGGGAATTTTTTCGCTGCAATACCGCAAGTGGCCACTGGGAAAAACCTGCTGCGAGGCTGAGCAGCTTCCCTGGGGGTCTGGATTTAGACACAGCAATGCTTTGAGCTAACTGCTAACATCAGCAGGCCAACATGCTCACACACTTGGATGTCTACTACTTACTCTCTTGACACCTCGTCACTACCCCTCTACAAAGCACCGACCTCAGTTGAGCGCTGTGGGGGAACACGCCCATGAACGTTCTGAACACAGAAAATAAGAAAATACAAGCAGTGGGCTAAGTCTCTGCGAACAATACACCGCCACACACTTCTAGTGGATCATAACTGATGATTGAGAAGGATTACTTTTGCATGAGTCTATACATTGTTGTTTTTCAGGAATATCCTACCCAAGTAGGCTAATAGGATGGAAAACAAGGATATCTTAGTTTACGTAATATCACTTTATGCTATATCATCCTTGTTGCAATTTGAAATACTTCTTTAAAGGTTTCAGTCATTATAATGATTATTAGTGTTACCTAATTTTACTGTGCAGTGAGGGAAGAACACAGGGATGTACAAATATTGCTTACACATTTCCAATATGTCTGACACAGGGGGGCTGTGTATCGCACAGTCCATAAAGATTCCCAGAGAGCCCAGACCCGGGGAGTTTGAGAAGATCATCAAGAGATTGATGGAGACCTCTAATGCTCGTGGGGTCATCATCTTTGCCAACGAGGACGATATCAAGTGAGTCAAGTTCTGCTGCACGGCATATTAGAGAAAGAAAAACAGCCAGATGATAAAATGTACTGTTTAATATTTAACTGCCAAGTGTCCTGTTTGATAACACTTGGTCACCAGCAGAGGAGTAAAGTAGAAAGTGTGTGAGGAAGAATAATCTGTTCTCTTTCAGACGGGTGTTACAGTCTGCCAAAAAGGCCAACTTGACAGGCCACTTCCTGTTTGTTGGCTCCGACAGTTGGGGGGCCAAAAGCTCCCCCATTCAAGACCAGGAGGACGTGGCTGAGGGTGCTGTCACCATCCTGCCAAAAAGAGCCTCTATTGATGGTACGGCAAATTTATTAAATCAAAATTTTATATTCAGCTCCAATGAAATTAAATGCAATATGAACACCTAAGATAGCCCGAGACATTTGACACTGATAGATGAGTTTAATACCAATGCAATAAATAAAGGAAATGAATGATGTTTGATAAGTCTGTGAGTGACATTTCCACCCTGCTACTAAAAAATGAGCCAACTGAGTCCACATAACTCATTTCATTTCATGGGTTGGACCCGCCTTTTCCTTCAAAACTGCCTTAATTCTTGGTGGCATTGATTCAACAAGGTGCTGGAGATTTTGGTCCATACTGACATGATAGCATCACGCAGTTGCTGCAGATTTGTCAGCTGCACATCCATGATGCGAATATCCCATTCCACCACCGGAGTACAGTGAACTCATTCTCATGTTCAAGAAACCAGTTTGAGATGATTTGAGCTTTGTGACATGGTGCGTTATCCTGCTGGAAGTAGCCATCAGAAGATGGGTACACTGTGGTCATAAAGGGATGGACACGGTCAGCAACAATACTCAGGTAGGCTGTGGTGTTTAAACCATGCTCGGTTGGTACTAAGGGGCCCAAAGTGTGCCAAGAAAATATCCCCCACACCATTACACCACCACCAGCAGCCTGAACTGTTGATACAAGGCAGGATGGATCCATGCTGTCATGTTGTTTACACCAAATTCTGACCCTATCGTCTGAATGTTGCAGCAGAAATCAAGACTCATCAGACCAGGCAACGTTTTTCCAATCTTCTATTGTCCAACTTTGGTGAACCTGTGCCAACTATAGCCTCAGTTTCCTGTTGTTAGCTGACAGGAGTGGCACCCGGTGTGGTCTTCTGCTGCTGTAGCCCATCTGCTTCAAGGTTGGACGTGTTGTTCATTCAGAGATGGTCTTCTGCATACCTTGGTTATAAGGTGTGGTTATTCGAGTAACCGTTGCCTTCCTATCATCTTGAACCAGTCTGGCCATTCTCCTCTGACCTCTGACATCAACAAGGCATTTTCACCCAGAGAGCTGCTGCTCACTGTATATTGTCTCTTTATGGGACCATCCTCTGTAAACCCTAGAGATGGTTGTGTGCATCAGCAATGAAATACTCAAACAAGTCCATCTGGCACCAACAACCATGCCACGTTAAGTCACTTAAATCACCTTTCTTCCCCAGTCTGATTCTCGGTTTGAACTTCAGCAGGTCGTCTTGACCATGTCTACATGCCTTAATGCATTGAGTTGCTGCCACATGATTGGCTGATTAGCTATTTGTGTTAATGAGCAGTTGAACAGGTGTACCTAAAAAAGTGGCTGGTGAATGTATATATATGTATGTATCTATATATATATATATATATACATACACTTTAATGTGCAGTGCAAGCTATGTAATGTTGAAATCACAGCTAATCTCTATAGTCTGTGCAGCACAGATAGGTAGGCTAACCCTAACCCTCACCTGCATTTTAATTTGGGTGTTCATTTTGGACCCTTTTCTATGTTGGATTTATTTTTTTTGCGAGTACTCGGGTACTTGAAAATTTAATGCGAATACTCGAATATGGAAATCACTTAAAATGTCAATCCCTAATATCAGCACAATAAAATGACTGATATACTGATATCAATATGAGTGCTGTGGTTTTAAAGCATGCATGCCATTTTCATAAAACACAAACATGTCTGCTTTATGAAATGATTCAGGGTTCGACCAGTACTTCACTTCAAGATCTCTGGAAAACAACAGAAGAAACATCTGGTTTGCAGAATTCTGGGAGGACGACTTCAAGTGTAAACTAACCCGCCCTGGTGTAAAGTATGAACTTGGTAGAAGAAAATGTACAGGTAAGCAGGCTGCTATTTAACGTACAGGGAAGTGCTTTAAAGTGACATTTTAAACATATCTTAATTTTGTTTATGAGCAGGTTTGTGTTTTCATCATTTTTCGACTCTTTTGTCACCCCTCAGGTGAGGAGAGGATCAGTCAGCACTCTCAGTATGAACAGGAGGGCAAGGTGCAGTTTGTGATTGATGCTGTGTACGCTATGGCCCACGCTTTACACAGCATGCACATGGACCTGTGTCCTGGCTACATGGGTGTCTGTGAGAAGATGGACCCCGTGGAAGGACGGAATCTGCTCCAATACATTCGCTCAGTCAACTTCAATGGTGAGCTTTTGACTTTCAATCTGTTTTTTCTCCTTTCTCATGCAGCGTGTGATGGTTTACATTAAAGTGGTTTTATTTCTTTGATCAAAATTGACGAGAAACCCTCAGGGAGATTTATGCTGGAGGAACTTTTCCACGGCTGCTCAGTGTCACTGCAGATTTGAAAAGAGGCACATTTTAAAAAGCAAACAGTAGAAGGGAGGTCATCTTGAAGTCGGAAGCCTTGAGATGTTTCTGCTAATGTACCTAGCTACAGAGCATAGCACATTTCTTCAAAGCACGTCCCCTCCCTAGGGCTGCCTCCTCGCTCTTCCCTATACACAACGCTCCGGCTTTTCATCCTCGTCTTTCATAAAAACGTCACAGTTTTTAAAAAGAAAAAAAAAAGTGTTCTATGAAAGCATCCTATTTACTGCTCTCCTCTTGCTGGATGACCTTAGCTTGTATGGAAGATTTTCTGATTGAGCGCCTGCAGGGACCCGAGAGGAACATTCAATCGCGTTAGGGCAACAGAGCAGAGTGCACTGAAAGATGGTATGCATGGAGGAAAGCCTTCACCAAAGAGCATCCTGCACTCAGCTTTCACATGATTGCACAAAACTGAAGGCAGCAAACATTAGCTGTATTTAACAGTGTGTGGGTGTTTTCACCACTAAAGATGGGGGTGTGTATCTCTATCTTAGAGAGTTTGACTTCCTCCTCCCCTTTGACTCACTTTGCTTTTTTGATAGCAGACAAGCCATTAAAACTCTGTCTCCATCTAACAGGCAGCGCAGGAACTGGAGTGATGTTCAATGAGAACGGAGACGCTCCTGGTCGTTACGACATCTTCCAGTACCAACTGTCTAATGTCAGCAACCCCGGCTACAAGGTTATCGGCCAGTGGACAAACCACCTCCGCCTCAATGTAAATATTCGTTTTTGTTACATTTTAGGTACAACTGAAAGTCCTACTAATAATTAAACATTTTGAGAAGGTTGGACCAACTCTCATGTCTGTAAGCTAACCAGAGCCAGCAGGCAATTAGCTTAGCTTAGCTTAGCATAAAGACTGGAAAAACAGCTGGTGTGGCTCAGTCCAAAGGTAAAAAACAAACAAACACCCCAACAAAAAACTGCCTGCCAGCACCGATATATAGCTCACTAATTATTACATTATATCTTGGTTTTTAATTTGTAGAAAAATGTCACATGGTGGATTATACAACAGATTTTTCCTGGCCAAGTGTAGTAACTTTCTGGAATTTACAAGAGCCATGCTAGCAATTTCCTTGTGTCCAGTCTTTGTGCTAAGCTAAGCTAACCAGCTGCTGGCTCTAGCTACATAGTTAGCATACAAACATGAAAGTGGTGTTGTTTTAGATTTTGGCTTTTGTAATATATTTTTGTCTTTTCCTGATTTGATAAAAGCTACATTACAGTAAAGTGATGTAAATTTACCAGATTGTTCCAGCTTTTTTTTTTGTGCCTTTACCCACTTTGTTGTATCCGCATTATTGACGATTATTTTTCTAAAATCTCATTGTGTGAATATTTTGTGAAAGCACCGATAGTCAACCTTATAATATCATTGCAATATCAATATTGAGTTATTTGGTCAAAAATATTGCGACATTTGATTTTCTCCATATCGACTTGCCTGGATGTATCATATCCCTCCGTCTCATGGATTGTGCTTCCTCTGTAACTGGGCAAACACTGTTTGGTTTTAACAGTCTCAAGACCCCAGTTTCAGCCACAACATGTAAAATAATAATAATAAAACAAGCTCACTACAGTTTATAATGGATCTTTTGACAATCCAGATGATGTAATTGCTCAAATTGGCAGGGCAGCACCAAAATTTCTGACCTGCCTGAAATCCAGTTGATCTTCTCAGAGCCACACTGTTGATCATTGAGGTGTCTTAAAGGAATACTTCACCCACAGTTGAGTATCAATTATGACGTGTTATCTTGAATTCACAAAGAAAACTTTCTCTTCCTCACATGTGTCATGGTGGACATATTGATTTATTGGGGACCATGTTTAACAACAGCAAAGCTATAGCTAAACATAAAAAAAACACCTTAGTGTTGGAGTCTGGCTGCAAAGAGAGCATAGATAAGTTTCACTTTCAGCTCAGTTTTGAATAAAAATGCATGTGTTTAGGAAGTACTGAGCATACGACGTGAATAACTTGAATTATACTGGATTAATTGTGTGAGAGTTTGTTAACGGATGTTTTGACATAGTGGATGCATGCGAAAAAAATGTTATCTTAATGAATTCAAGGTAACATGGCATGACTAACTGATACACAAATGGTGACTTTGTAAGTGAAGTATCCCTTCGAACTGCACATGAAATGACAATTAAGCAGCGGACATTAGTTGCGATTCTAAAATTATTTGGGGACAACCGATTAGTGGTTGTCGAGCTTGATCTGAACAGTGTCCGCCCAGCTTCATGGCAGCAGTTTTTAGCCTGATACAAAGTCTCAGACAGTTCTTACTAGTTGGTGTGTTTACTTATCCACCCTAGTCGGAGGAGATGCAGTGGTCAGGTGGTGACCGTAAGATCCCGGAGTCGGTGTGCAGTTTTCCCTGTGAGTCTGGAGAGAGAAAAAAGATGGTGAAGGGCGTTCCCTGCTGCTGGCACTGCGAGCTCTGTGATGGCTACCAGTACCTGCTGGATGAGTTCAGCTGCGACATGTGCCCCTTCGACATGAGGCCCTTAAAGAACCGCACAGGCTGCCGGCCCACACCCATCATCAAGCTGGAGTGGAGTTCTCCCTGGGCCATCATCCCAGTCTTCCTGGCCATCCTGGGCATCCTGGCCACCAGTGGAGTCATCATCACCTTCATCCGCTTCAACGACACGCCCATTGTTCGAGCCTCAGGCAGAGAGCTCAGCTATGTGTTGCTGACGGGCATCTTCCTCATCTACTTCATCACCTTCCTCATGATAGCCGAGCCCAGCATAGCCGTATGCGCCTTTCGTAGGCTGCTGCTGGGGCTCGGCATGTGCATCAGCTACTCCGCCATGCTCACCAAGACCAATCGGATCTACCGAATCTTCGAACAGGGCAAGAAGTCGGTCACGCCCCCCAAATTCATCAGTCCCACCTCTCAGCTGATTATCACTTTTATACTCATCTCAGTGCAGGTATGAATGTGGATGCTTCTTTTATACACATCACCTAGATTCTCTGTTGCACTCTGACTAACGCTCCTCTCTCTGCAGTTACTTGGGGTGTTCATCTGGTTTGGTGTGATGCCTCCGCACACCATCATCGACTATGAAGAGCAGAAGCCCCCAAACCCAGAGTTCGCCCGTGGGGTCCTCAAGTGTGACATGTCCGACCTGTCCCTAATCTTGTGTCTGAGCTACAGTATCGTACTGATGATCACCTGCACTGTGTACGCTATCAAGAGCAGAGGAGTTCCTGAGACCTTCAACGAGGCCAAACCAATTGGCTTCACCATGTACACAACCTGCATCATCTGGCTGGCCTTTGTACCAATCTTCTTTGGCACTGCACAGTCTACAGAGAAGGTGGGACATTTAACAATTTTGTGGGTTCTCCTGGAAGTAGAGGCACTGGGGTACTTAACATTACGCTGCATTATACTTCAACCCCACTACATTTCAGAGGGAAATTAGCAGGTACTTTGAAGATCAAGATTTTGACAATAAAACATTATCAACTACAGACTGAACTACTCAACAGTATATAAAGTAGTTTAAATTAGCTCCACCTCAGTCAGCTAAACCATTAAATGCTGCTTACACACACTCAGGCAAGAGTGTCCAAAGTCTGGCCCAGGGGCCAATCGTGGTCCACAGACCGATTTTTAACAGTCCCTGGGTTGTTGTTCAAAATATACTGTGGCCCACCACACAAGGACTACCATACAGTTTGTAGACATGCAGCAAGAAGGAACTACACAGGTGTAACCAATGTGTTTTCATAAACAAGCAAACTAACGGCTAACTAACAGCACACATTTCCCAGTAGGTAGCAGACATGGCCACAGCAAAGAAGTGTTAAATTGACAGTGGGGGACACCACTTTCAGAAGTGATGTAGTACATTTTGCAGCTAACACTTTTATAGTATTTTTATAGTGTGATATTGCAACTATTATGAGGTTTCTACAAATATTAGACACTTTAATGTTTTTTTAAGACCTTTTCAAAATATTTTTCTTTACCAAATTCAGTACAAATGTTTGGACAAATCATCTTTTTCCAAATAAAGCATAGCAGGTAAGGTAAGTATAAAGGTTTTTATGTTAGACAGTGGTTATTAGAGTAAGTTGGGTTAATCGACTTTAGTGCAGAAGAGCTTGACTCACTTTGACCAAAAAAAGAAAAGAAAAGACAGACTTGTCTGTCCTGTCAAATAAAGGCTAAAAAATGCCCCAAAAAATATCTTAAAAAAAAAGATGGACAAATTCAATAAGATAAAATGTTCGTGGCAATTAAGACCCACAAATTAAGACTATTTAATTACTTTTGAGGCCTAATATCTATAACATTGAATTTAAGACATTTTAATGTGTTTTAAGGACCTGCAGGCACCTGCATTACTTAGAATTAAATTTCTACCCAAATAAATTCATTATCAATTGATAAGCAGAAACTTCCCAGCAAATATTCACATTTGAGGGGCTGCCACCAGAACATGTTTTGCAGCACTGTTTTGAAAAAGGAAATTAAAAAAGGAAATATTTTCTCAGCTTTAATTTGTGCATGTTATTTTCTCTGCTGTTGAATAAAACAAATGCTCTCATCCCCTGAATGTTTAAACTTTAAAGATCATAGCAACAAACTCTCATTCATTCTGGCTACCGTGCAATAACTAATGACATGAATATTTGCTTTATAGTATTATCTATTGATTGATCATCTAATAGATTCTTTTGTAAAGATCAATCCCATTCTGGGTTCCCACACCTTTTTCAACATCAAATTCAGGCTATTTCAAGGACTTTTTAGACCCAACTTCTTGAAATCCAAGGACCCAACACTGTAAGGTTTGAGACCCGGATCAAGGTGAATTACCGTTACAAGATTGAGAATTTTTATAATGAGAAGTAGCGGACTTTACAGAAGCACACAGACACGGATTAAAAAGAGAGGCTTGAATGTGTGAACACTTCTCAGTGGTGCTGTGTTACAGTGATGGCAGACAGTGTGGTGTCCTATCTTCTCTAACAGCACAACAAAACAATATATTGTGTAAGTTCAGCAGTTGATACAGTGTATTTCTTTTCTTGCACAAAATATATATATTTAAGTAGTTTGGATGAACTGTGTGTATTGATGTCTGTTTTCAGAAACATTCAATTTTTTGTCAAATTCACAAATGTTTCAGGTTTCAAGGACCCATGGGAACCCTGTACATTCATTTTTGTTTAAGTAATTTAAGAAAAAGCATAAGTACTTTATTAATCCCCCACAGATAGATTAAATGTCCCTCGAGTCTCTTTACTCTTGAATCGCATATATTAATGGCAGTACCTTAAATAATGAGGTGAATCTAAATGATGTGCTACACAATAACACACACTAATAGTAAGAGAGTAAATGAATCCCTCAGATGTTCAACGTGAAATCTGAGTTTGTTGCCTGTCATATCATATTTGCTTCCTGCTGTACTCACAGGACATCCTGCCTCCACTGTACTGAGAGTTTAATTTAGCTTGTGGGCTATTTCTGCAGTCACAAAGTACGAGGCTGTTGGGGGAATATTTGAAAAACAGAGATAGGTTTTGACTAATAGAGAGCTGTATTATGAATCAGTCAGGCTGAAACAATTAAAGCCTGAGGTGCTTTCAAAGTCTTTTCACCTCCTCCGAATGGAAATGAAGTGAATTAAGGAAAAGGAGGGAGGGAAGAAAGGAGGTCAGATGAGCTGAGGGACGGTAGGGACCCCTCGTAGACCAAATCAGCCATCCAATTCAATTAATCATCACTTAGGAAAAGAGCTAAATATAGACGCTAACTTTTGTCTGGCGCATGAAAATAATGGCTGTTACTCTCCCATCATATGTAAGACCACGTGTAGGAGGAGGTGATTTACCTGCTTCATGTCTGTACATATGGAACAACCATTCACTGTTCCTGAGCCAGTCTCGCCTCAGGCCAAGCACATGAATACAATCACCGCAGCTGCTTTTACAAACACAGAGGTCACCCATGAAAAGCATGACAGAGATGATAAAAGAAACTATACTGTATGGACATCAGCCTGTGAGACACCAGGATGTTCTGCGGCGGCTGCTGGGGATAGTGTACAATTTATCACTTATTTATAGCACAAATATATCTTATTTATTATGGCACATATGGCTTGATTTATTTATGACTTGTAGAGTTTCCTTGAATAATGAGTTCATAATTTATTGGAGGCAGATCTCAGGAGAAGTCTCTTCTCATTATTACTGTTGGATTTTCAATAAGAGGAAGAGCAGTGAAGAGTAGACGTGGTCAAAGGCCATAAATAGAGCTTCCTTTCCTGACTACATATACCAGGTCATAAATCATTCAACAGGGGAAAAACCCTGCCTCCTGTGCTTCGAGATGAAAACTGTTAACTGCATTGTGACAACCTATGAGATGACAGCCTATTTTCTTGAACTTATGCAAGATAATAATCAATATTTAACAGCAAACGGACAGGTACTTTAAGGTCCAGTGTGTAGGATTTAGGGGGATATATTGGCAGAAATGGAATATATAATAATATTTTCTTTAGTGTATAATCATCTCAAACTAAGAATGGTGTTTTTGTTACCTTAGAATATGCGATTTCTGGCTACACAGGGAGCAGGTCCTCATCCACAGGGATCGCCATGTTGCACCACCATTTTCCTACAGTAGCCCAGAAAGGACAAATGTAATACTGGCTCTATATAGGGCCATTCACGTTCTCACAAGCGGTGTCAGAAAAACACAGATCATTAATGCTTCACTTCCACTTATGTATGTGTATGAAGACGAGGCATCTGGAAGTCTATTCATTCCTATGGGAATCTCTGTGATATCCGATGTGCCTGCAAAACTTTTGCAGTGGATTTCGGAGAGGCTGAATGACATTGTGCTAGCTTAGCTAACAGGCTGCTAACTGGCTTCTTCCTCAGTTCAGTTGCCTGTTGATTGTCAAGTGAGTGTGTATGATTAAAAAGAACGTATCTAGCTTTAACACATTGTGAATTTGAGTAGTGTTATTCTGCTAAAATATGGTTAAACATATATACGGTGAGATCGTCATTATGACTCGTTCAGCTGTTCGTACGTTTATTCCAAACTACTGGATGGCAAAAAACTGACAGGTAGGCATAGGTAAAAACACAAGAAACAAATGATACAAACAATAAAAGCAATCAGAAGCACAGAACAGAAACAAAGGCAAACGGGTAAAAGCACCCAAAGTAAAACAATTAAACAGTCAAAAACTATGTGCTTTTGATTGTATGTTCTAATGTTTTTTTTTATTGTTTCACTCTACGTGCTTTCGCCTGTTTGCCTTTGTTTCTATGAAATCTTTTGAGTGCTTGCTTTTATTGTTGTCATCATTTGTTTGAATGACAACCAAAAAAACAAACAAATAAAAATTTATTTAAAAGAGAATTAATTAAACACATTGGTGAGAAGATATGTCTTTAACTTGGATTTGAATGTGCTCAGCACTGTCTCAAGTCTTAGCTCTTCTGGCAATTTGAGTAGCATAGAAACTAAAAGCAGCTTCACTATGTTTTATTCAGTGTTTTTTCCGGGTTTAACCATGGGATCTGTTTGTTTTGGAGAGGAAGAGACCTCTGTGGATAATTCAGCTCCCTGTGAAAACCTCCTGAATGTCTGGTCTTAAGTTATCAGAGAAAATTGGTGAGCACACCTTAGGTCTAGCGACCCGCCTCTGACGAGCATAACAGCGTAGGAGAAACACTGATTTGTAATGTGAAACTGCTTTACCTTGTGTTTTTACCTGTTTTAATTACCTGGTCTGTTTGTTTTGGAGAGGAAGAGACCGGTAAAAACCTCCTCAACAATGAACACTGTAATCTAACTAAGTGAAGTTTCAGCTGGTTGCAATCTGCAATCCTCACCACTAGATGCCACTAAATTAACTAAATCTTACACACTGGACCTTTAAAGGTTCCTAGGAAATTAATCAATAATTTGTTCAGCAACTGTTAGCACAGGTATGTGTGTAGGGATCTTTCTGACTTGCCATGTCTCTGTTGCAGATGTTCATCCAGACCACCACCCTGACAGTGTCCATGAGCCTGAGTGCCACCGTGTCCCTGGGCATGCTCTACATCCCTAAGGTCTACGTCATAATCTTCCACCCGGAGCAAAACGTCCAGAAGAGAAAGCGCAGCTTCAAAGCTGTGGTGCAGGCTGCCACTGTGTCCACGCACCTGTCCCAGAAGTCCAACGACAAACAGAACGGAGAGTCCAAGATTGAGCCGGACAGATCACAGTGAAACAAATGAAACTGGGTCCATGTTTCTATCACCTAATATCTCAAGCACAGACTGAGACAGCTGCTGAAAAATCAGCATTTTTTTCCTAGTTTTGGCCGGATTATTTTTCTTCTTCTCCCCTTTACTATGGATTGAAGAACAGCGAAGACATCCCTGGATGTTATTTCTTTTCACACTTATTTAGAAAACTCAGATCTACTGAACCTGGAATGAAACACAGAAAGAAATAGAAAATGCTCACACTTAAAATTAACAACTTTTTAGTACACTTTAAGAAGAACTGAAAGGACACTGACGTAAGGTTTGTTCTTCTTTTGTATCAACATCCACATATACACCTCAGCTGGATGAGGAGGTATTGTTAGTTTTAACTTTCCCTGGGAAATACTGATTAGGAAAAAATACGTTTAAATGGCGACCTTTACCCTACAGGAAGATGTACATGTATGTGGAATCCCTCGGGGTCAACGAAGCATTGTTAACTGGCTCCAAAAGCACTGCATGGATTGTGTGTTTTATGTGTACATGAGTGTTTTGAAATATTGTTCATAAGGGGTGTCGTGACTTTTTCTTCTGATTGCACTGGAAGGAACCAGTTCTTAAAATGCACCACCATGTCCTGTTACTATTTCTGATGAAGTCCCCTGGGGAGGTATAATTAACCACTTTACTATAATCACTCACAGCAGAATCATTCAATGTCCAATCACTAATGCAACAAAGCATTTTATTTAAAGTAGTGTTGTATATGTATTAAGGTACAATCTGGCTTTCATTGTGGAAGCTGTAGATCCATGTGTGCAAACAGGATACAAGTGATTACGAGCAGGATATTTATCTTCTACCTGGTACTTTACTTCTCCGCAGTGGAAAACAATGTTTGGCATTTCCCTATATTGTTTGTCAAAATATCAAGCAATCTCCTCGAACGTCAGCCGGTAAGGCAACATGCCAAAGTCATGGGCAAGCTACTGTTTTTTTCATGCATGGGAGCCCTGTCAAAAAGCCCCGTGCATAGAAATAGAATGACAGTAGAATGGACATTAACATTGAAATCAACATCACAAGATGGTCAAGGACGTTAAAAATAGAAGTCATGGTGTCATATCACGTCATACCAAATGGGTACAACACGTGCGCGGTGAAATCTGGTCTGCACTTGCTGAATAGCTCAACATGGGGATGATTGATTCAGCTCATTGAAGTGTCCGCAGTCGGCCTTGGGTTGGAATATATTTGAACAAAAAATAAAGATATGGGTGAGAATTACAATTCTGTAATTATTGAAAAAGTCAATCATAAAAGACCATAATCAAATACTTTCATGCAAACCTTATATTGTATTTGGGCTGCCATTGAATTGAGTGTAACCAAAAGTTCATCAGGCTGAGCGCACCCAAAGAGCACCTGAGTGGACACCGTCCCTCTATTTCTAGTGCTGTCTGCTGTAGCCCTCCAACATCGTGGGTCTAGTTACATTGTGCATGTGTCATACTCCATAGCTCTCATGGGGTCAAAGAGCGTGTCCCAGAATTCACTAAATAGCCCTGAGGATGGTCAGAGCGGTGGCTATTTTTATGTGGATGCATTGCCATTGCAAATTGTAGTGGGCTACCTTCTATATAAACTTCCTTATACACAAACTCACTTGCAGCAATTTCTGAGCTCTCTTATGAGGTTTGCAGTAAGGACCAAATGAACAGTTAGGTACATTTTCAAATAAGCAATCCGTCACTTAACCATGACTCAACTCCGTAACTGCTATTTCCCTGTTTCTTTTGTTGCCATTGACTGCATGACTGTTGAAACAATATGTACTGTAGCTGCCTCAAAAGTACGAGAAAAAGACGCTGCTCAGTGGACAGCTGGGTGGTAGAATGAGACCCTGGGGAAAACATTGTGCAGATCAGCATATTATCTCATCTAACTCAGTGAATTTAGGGTGTTTTTCAACTAACTAAGATGGTTTTGGTGAGTTTTATTTTGCTTTTGTCGAGTTTGAATGAAGTGTGTTCCACGAAGAGTTAACAATGACGTTAAGCTAACGTTTAGTTTGCTAAAAGAGACAAACTTGGATTGGTGTACAAATTTATTTTCCTGTTTAGTGATGAAAAATAGGTATAAGAAGAATAGGCCAAAACAGAGTTCTCAAATGAGTGTGACGCACTGACGTGTGTCTTCTCAATAAACACTAACATCAATTAACGTTTTCTTTTGTTCATCAAATGACCATGGCAAACTGTTCAATGTCCATTCTACTCTCATTCTGTTTCTGACTTCATGTCATCAGTTATTATTTATTAATTTTGTGCCATGAAAGGTCCTCTTTCACTACAAGTTCTCATTTCTACAAGCATCATTCATTTAATGAGGTAACTCCCAAGATTAACAACCGTCCCTTCATTGCCAGGATATCATTTGCAGTCTACTTTTTGTTACTTGATCACAATGTACAACTCAGGTTTTACTGAAGGTGTTTTAAATCATGTTTTTCTGGAGGAGCTCCTTCTGTGCTGGCGCAGCCTTTTCAATACAAATGGTTTCAGCAGTTACCATGTACAGTACATTTTCCCTCACGGCACAGGAGGACTGAAAGATTCATGTCCTCATGTGAGACAAGACTGTTTGTACTGCCCTCTGCAGGAAAGCACACCTCAGTGAAATGTTTGTGAATAAAAAAAAAAAACAGCCAAGAGAGAATTGTTTGTAGACCCCACACAAACCTTAATAAAAAAAATATTGTTTATTATTTGAGTTGATTTACATCTGGCAGGACCAGTGAAACTAAAAATACCTAAAGTATATCGACATGTTGGTGTTTCAGGTTTTAAATAAGTGTGAAAAATAACTGATTATTTTTCGGAGTAGAGAAAAGATGCATCAGTGATAACCAATGACATTATATAGAGCACTGACATTTGGTTGGTCCGCAAATAAGTCAGTTAGTCTCACACACATACACACACCCACATATCAACAACAAGAAAAGGCTCTAATGCAGAGGTTGGTCCGGACACAATCTCCACATACAAGTTCAAGTCATCACACAAAAATGTACAGCAGCTTTGCTGATGTCACCAAAAGCTCAGTATCCGTCGTCAGGTGCAGGATCCGTTACTGCTTTTAAATAAGTTCAATCAGAGAGTCCTGTTTGGTGCTGAGTGACAGACTGGTTCTGTGTGCCAGAGCAGCACAAACACGCTACATCACACAGAATCCTGACCTTAGACTCCACATCCAGGGATGGAGAGGTTAACATTTACTCGAGGAAGCCGTCGAGAGTCAGGCAAGTTGTAATCTTGGGTTGAGGCCTGGTTACCTTTTTCCTTTTAGCTTTCATCAGCGGGCGAATCTCTGATAAAGGAGACTGCAGTGGAGCACTTGGTTAAGGAAAGTAGTTCACACACTGATTTGTTATCTGTTCTAATCATTTCCTGGTATGTACAGTATATTTGCCAATGAGTTTTCAATTCTTCCATGGATATTCATCTAAAAATGTCCCCAAAACACAACACTGACATAATATCACTTTATAAAGTTGTTATGGGAAACATGTTAGCAACGTAAGCCAGGTTTATGGCCATGTGATGAATGCACTTAAAGTCCAATATGTAAACTCTAGTTTGATCCCCACCAACCCATGAGAAATATATCTGGCTCTTAAGCTGCTAAATGCTCCACTATAGAATGTTCACATCTGTGTCTGTCTGCTGTTAAAAGCAGGGCAGGTTACATTAAAAAAATCTTAGTGCAGCTTTAATTTATTTGAATATTGCAATACACCTTAAACAAGCTGCTTTGATTTGTTTGGGATAACATTCTACCAAAAGTAAGCATCGACATGGCCAAGATAAATAGTTTGAACACCAAACTACTAAACACCTCGCCATCAACAATCAGACGAACTCATTCAAATCAAGTAACACTCGTACATTCCACATGACAAAAAGGATACAGGTTGGATGAATTTAGTACGTCCTCCTAAACCATCATAACCAGATCTCACCTGAAACAAGAAATGTTTTTTTAAATAAAAAACTTAAAATGACTAAACAACACACTGAAACTTTCCACCTGAAATGCAGGAAATGGTTGTGTTGTACGTACAGCGCCAATCTTCCTCTGAGGGTCCAACATGCTACCGAGAGTCTTCTTTCTGAAGAGAAGGGAGTTCCTCAAAAAAGGATCCATAGATACGTCCTCATCTCGAGCCTGAGGTAAGAAAAATATAGTGAGATATGTGCAACTGATTTTAAAACAGACCTTGCTGAGAGACATTTACAAACCTACCTTGCTTAGAGATGATTTTTTCTCAGTGTGTTTGGGCACAGATGATCTGAAAAATAAAGCGTTAACATAACATTAAAGCATTTCTATTTTATATTTAGTACACAAAAACTCAGATTGCAAAACACTATATTTTGAACACATGCAGGACTCATAAAAGGGGCTGGCAGACTGGCAACCGAGCATCGTCTGGTTGCTGAAATTGAACATATGGTTGCCATTTTTAGTCACCTTATATTTTGAGTAATAGAAACTATGCAGTTGTACATCCGCTTAATAATAAAAATTGGACATAAATAATTATTAAAAAACTATTGAAGAAACTGAACAAAATTCTGTGTAGTGTCTGTTTCATCGATACTAAACAGAATTTGAATCCTAATTGTTATCAGTGAACATGTCCACCCTCAATCCCTGGTATATAAAATCACAGTAGATGCACATGTGAGTAAATTAACATGTAGCGTTGTCTGATTGAGGTTCCAGCTGTTACAGCAATATTTAAATATCAGTTATGTAACTAATATTGAAAATTTATTTATTTTTTACATGCATGTTTTGTTGTTTACTGTCTATATCTTTTATGTGTTAAAAAGTGGTTGCCAGAGGCCAAGAACTGGTTGCCAATTTCTCAAATTGGTAGCCAATGGCAACCGTCACTGTCGAGCCCTGACATGGCTCACACAGCAGCAGATTATACATCTGCCTCAGAACAGATCAACGCACACATTTCCACAATGAGCTATATCAAACGTACGCTGGTGGATCGAGCCGCATCTTCTTTGACTTAAAGTGTGTTGGTTTCTTGGCCACATCATCTGGCGTAGTGACGTCGTAAGTCAGGTTGAGGTCAATGTCCTCGCTGTCTGCAGGCTGGTGGAAGTGAGGCTGCTTCAGCTCCATTGGGGCCGGGCTGAAAGATAAGCGCAGAAACCTCATTGGTAAATCACACATGGTTTAAGATTAGACAGGGGAAAGCTGTAGAGATTTCAGTCCAGCGGTGTGGTGACACACCTTTCAAAGACAAGTCGACTGAGAGCTTCATTTGTCCGCGTTGGGGTGCTCAGAGTCCTCTGAAGAAACTCCACTTTCTTCTTCAGACTCTGTGGATAGACACACATGCAGGAATCAAGACCATGACTTACTCTGATAATGGAAGTAAAAGTAGATTTGGTGGATTTGTCTTACAGAGATCTCTTTGTCAGCATTGGCCAGATCGTTCTGCAGAGACTTCATGTCCTCTTTGGTTTGATTCACCTCCATTGTGGCTTTGTGTAACTAAAATGACACATAAAACCTTTAATACAGAGATTCCACGATCAAGAATGGATTCATCTGGTTGTGGTGACCTGCTAGGATAAAGTTACCTTGTTGTTTGAGGAGAGCACTTCTCTCTTCAGCTTCTCACACATGTCATTTGAAGACTTCAGGCTTCCTTTCAGATTATCATACTCTCTAAAACAGGAAAGGGAGGAATAAAGGTGAGTGTGTGGTCAGTGACGACTGGGAAGCTGCATTCATTAGGACCGAAGCTCTAAAACAATGTAGTTTGAAAATGATCCCTCATTGTGATCCTTCTTACTTTTTGAGCGAGATACAATAGATGGAGAGCTGCTCCACCGCCGCCTGGCTGACACCCATATCTGTGATCATGGACTCCACCTCTGCTCTCTGGCCCTGCAACAACACATCCAGGCTGGGGCCAAACCAGTAGTATTAGTGCACAGCATGACTATTTCATCAACAATGATAAAAGACTATGCAAAGCTTTTAGATATTTTAAAATACCATCATACAAAACTCAATCTTAAGAATTCTGATTGTCCTGTTATCATTATTGTGATATATAAACTTAAATACCTTGTATATGTATATGTGTAAAACTTAGTATCTTCAAATTACTCATAATGACTTTTTCAGTGATCCAATCACCCCTAATTTAATTTATATAAGTTTAAGTTCATAGACATACCCAAAACAGCATCATACTATAAATATTGAGATATTCACGACCATCAAAAAATGTTTACACACTTGCAGAACAGTCAATATTGTGATTAATAAAGTGGGACCCTAATCAGAAGCCTAATGTGACAGTACTTATCTGAATGCAGATACCTTTCAAATGTTTTCATCTTGGTCCTGAGTCTCCGGGCTTCCTCCTTGGCAGCCTGAGTTTCATTCTGTTGTGTCTCCAGGTATGTCATCTGTTTCTGTCACAAACAATTACACAAATAAACAAAAAGGTATTGCAGGGACAATTTGGGGTATGAGTCAGTACAGAATATGGGTTTAAACAACAGAGCAGACGGCTTACTCTGAGGGCAGAACACAGCATCTCCTTTTCCATGATCTCTTTCCGGACACAGTCCAGATCTCTCCTCTGCTTGTCCACAGTGTCCTTCAAACCGTCCACCATCTTCTGTCTGTCCCGCCAGTCTTGCTCTACAAATTAATCAGACAGATGATGAGCTTGTGCTGTCTACTTTCAACACTCAAAGCATCACTGAATCATAACATAGCTAGGGGTCTTACCTTTAGAGCTTAAAAGTGCCCTCATTCGATCAAGCTCATTCTGAGAAACAGAAACATACACAAAAAATATGACTCTGTAATTCAAATGTAGATGATGTAATGACAAGGACTATCAAGCAAAAGATTCCCTTATATGCTTGGTACCTGCAGGCTTTCAGGGTCCGCTGTGCACTCATCCTCTCCACCAATGTCAAAGAACAGCTTGCTGATGATGTGTCTGGTGCTGACCTACACACAAAGCACAACAGAAGTTTTTCCTCTGTTTGGCAGGTTAGTTTGGCAGTTTGGTAGTTTGGTGGCATCTGGAGGTGTGAAGTACTGTACCTGTTTTCTGCACTGTGGACAGGTTTTTGTGGGTGCTGTCTGAAACCACTGGAGAAGACTGAGAAGAGACGCGAACGGTAACAATTAGCCACTTAAAACGTATCATTAAACGTGGAGGTTTAAGATTTAACTTGCGATATCAGGTTACCATTCATAGTGGAAAGTGTGTCCGCAGTGGATAGCAGCAACATCTCTAGAGTGATCGAAGAAGTCGGAGCAAATGGTGCAGTATGCTCGGATAGGCATCTTGCTGTCACAAGGATTACCCTGTTATGAAGAGTGTAGAAAACCATATTACTTCACTTACAAACAGTGTCCTGCTTTCCTTCAGCATAACCGTGATCGTGTGTAAAAAAAACTGCTTGTCTGAAGCTGTAATGCTAGCTGTTATCAGCTAACATTGACACGTTACTGGCCCTGCACTCGTAACATGTCGCTAGGCTAACACCAGTTAGCTCTGTTGACGTTAGCTGCCTTATTAACAGTTACCATACTTACAAAATGAAGACGTTAAGTTACTGCGACGTCCTTCGTAACGAAACCAAGCATCCTAAACTTATGGGGAATGTGACATTTTAGTCAAGTTATAACTTAGTGACTATCAGACCCCTTTTATTGACGTTAGCTGCTGGTGCAGTTATCATTAGCTAACACACACGCACACACACACGCACACACACAATGGTTCTTCCGTTTCCCCGCTGAACGTTCAAACACAAGCCCCGCCCCCTATGCTGCATTCAAGTGCTGCTCGTATACTTGCCATATTTTTAGAAGGGTAAATGTAGTAGTTGTACACCATTTTTCTACCTTGCGAGGTATTTTACTACAATTAACTTTGCACAAAGTGAAAACAGAGCCTTCAGTTTAAAACCATGTATATATATTTCCCAGAAAAGCTAAAATTCAACAGGGCCAAACAGATAAACTCCCTCCCCACTTATTTTCATTACATATTTTTCTTTTTCTATCCATATCTCTCACGCTCACTGTGAAATGCATATCAGTATATAGATACATGCTTTTTACGTCAATGAAAATTTGTGTAATTGATACACAGAATATTTTCAGACCAAAGAAAACTGATGTTCCAGGTGTAAACCATACCAATCTCTCTGAGATAAATGGTTTAAGAGGATATTCTGTACTCTCACTGGCTGAAGCAGCTTTGCATCGGAGGAAATGACTTTGTGACAACAAAAGAGTTCTTAGAAACTTTTTATTAAAGGCATGTTTTTCTACCTCAGTAAGAAAAAATATATAATATCAATAGATATGATGTAGAAGATATTAAGAACATAAGGGAAATATATATTTTATTTCCACTTCTTTCCAAGGCAAAAGAGTTTCTAGGTTTTCCGTCATTCCACAGAGACGAATTCACCATTTTGGGTAATTCCTGACTGACATCCATTATCTTATATGAAATAACAGAGCGTCTTTTTAACTATCTTAATAATTAGTAAGGGCAGTTTCTTGATGTCCGAAGTACAGTGAATTCACCATCAAGATAAAATAAGGACCTCACGTGAACTACGTAACAGCACAAACTACATAGTGCAATAATTCATCAAGAAGTTAACACACTGATTCACAAACATTTCAAAAAATTAATTTAGTTTTGTTCAAAACAAATCGGCCTGTTCACTGCTCCATAGCGATTCGCCGGAGGAGAACTTCATATCCCACAATTCCTACTTCCGTAGCTAGCAGGGCATGTTGACTAGCAAGAAAAAGTACTTCAGTCTTGTCTCTGCTTGTTCGCTGGTTGCAGTAAATGTGACAAGCGAGTTGTGGAGCACAACATCAAATGCAGACAGCTCCGGAAATGAAAGGTAATAATCTGAGAATAACTGAACGGGTCACGAGAGCTCTTTGTCAGGATGAAGGCGGTAAACCAGACCCAGCTAGCTTTAGATACTGTTGGTTATCTGCTAAAGTTAGCCATCAAAGCGACAGTTAGCCTCTGAAGTTCCTCATCAGCATATCAGGCGTTTCTCTCACACTGAGGGGTGTGAAGCAAGGACAGACCTATGACTCATATTAAAGGAGGGTGTAAACACGAAGGAGAAATGTTAGTCTGTTATTTTGTCTTCCAGTCAAGCACGGCACGAGCCATTGCTTGTAGTAACATGATTGATACTCAGCTCTGACGTCAGAAACTATGAAGGTTAAAGTCAGACCATAAAGTTTTAATGACTCGCGCATTGGTGGTCATGTCATAATAATAACACATTATAACCAGCTTGATCTTAAACCATAAGTTCAGTCACGAAGCTGTTGACCTTTGATCCTATATCTCTGTCTCTCTGTCTGTCCTGCCAGGTGTGTGTCCCTGCCATAAGTAGCAGTGATGGATGGAGAAGTCCAAAGGCCGACTGTGTCATGGGAGAATGGTACCCTGGCTCCTGGGGACCGCCTTCGAACAGACAGGGCGGAAAGCCCCACACCAGGTCTGGTGGAGGGAACTGAACCAGGTGAGGCTGGTCCACATTCAGTCAGACACACCTACAGTGAAGTTTCATATAAATGTTGATCATCTGAACTATGTCAGAGGGGTCAACTGTGTGGTGTGTGAACTGTTTACAACCTGATGTAATGGTTTTACTTGAAGCAACATATCTCAGCAATTAGCCACTATCAGTGAGACTGTTGTCTGCCGTTTGCTTTCTCATAAAACTGTAGGCCTGCCCGGAAATCTTTAGGCTTGGATAAGAGGATGAATGAATTTAATGAAAAATCTTGCAAGTCTCATTTATCAAGCCACATGCTCAGTGCTTCCAAACACATGTATTTTCACTAAAATCATACTATTTAACCGATAGGGAAACATTTCCATGTCTTATTTAAAGCCAGACTCTAATACTAAGGTTTTTAAGTGAAATACATGTGTTTGGAAGTTCTGAGCAAAGGACCAGATAAATGAGACTTGGATTATACTGCATAAGGTACGTGAGAGTTTGTAAATGAATGTTAAGATATAGTTTCATCGCTGTTGAACATGGTCACCAATCTATCAATAAATAAATATGTTCGCCATTTTTCGTGAAGGCATGTGAGAAGGTTTTCTTTGTGAATTCAAGGTAACATGTCGTGTATAATGGATATCCAAAGGTCATTTAGTCGGTGAATTTTTCCTCTAAAGAAGCTCTATGTGACATTCACTAATATAGCAGCAAACAACTGCCTGCATTTGCTATGTAAAGATTTAGTGGAGTAATGGTGGCCTGAGCAGAAAATTATGTCATGCTCCCTCTGCGTGTGTTGTAGTCTGAGCTTCTCTGATCGCACGTGCATTTGTAGTGCATGTGAGAACAAATGTGTGTATCTCACTGACTAGCTAATCAGTACCACTCTGCACTGCTCTCATACAGTGGTTACCGCTGATATCGGGGTGGCGTTGTTGCTACGGCTGGGTATCGCCATGGATTTCCTGAATCGATTCGATTTTGATTCACAAGGTTCTGATTCTATTTGATTCTATATCGATTAAATTAGGGATGTTTCAGTCACAATACCAATTTTTGCTAGAATGTAAAAGAGATTCTTAGAGAGCTTAAACTGTAAATTTTCCAAGGAATTATTAAAAAAAAAAAAAAAGAATAAATACACAACAGGATTAAAACTTGGTATTTTTTAACTGTTGTATTTGTGTTGTTTCTAGAGCAGCAACAGTAATATTAAAACAGCAAAGTCACAATATAAGCTTAATATCTTACTCGCTGTAGAAGTGTAGTGTCCACCTTCTGGTTTCCCCCTTGTTAACACCTTAAGCTCTGTCAGCACTGTTGCCATTGTTGGCCGTGTTTGCGCTGTTAGCACCATTAGCTGCTAACGGCCCCACAGCCACCTCTATGTTGAGAGCTGTGTGCAGACCAACTGAATCGCAAACATGCTCCGAATTTCATGTAGAGTTCCTTTATGTGTCATCCAATCCCCCATGGGATTATATTACAAAACATCAAAAATGTTTACAGTACACGAGTGTAATGTTTAAAGTACACCAGTGCTCCTTATACAAAGAGACAACTTCCATTTGAGCTGGTCATTCATCAGTCTATGGATAAGCAGTCGTTTGTCGTTTGGCATTTGGATATTCTGATCATGATTGCTGCTTAGTTCGGCCATGTTTTTGAAAAATAAAAACAGAAAGAGTTTGCAGCACACTGTGCCTGCAATAATACTGATTTTTAATGGATATATAATTGCATGACAAAAACACATGCAAAGCATGACAGTAATACTTTGGCAACACTTGGGTGCAGGCAAAGTTCTCCATTTGACATTGTTATTATCATGCAATCTTATGGGAAGGACTGTGTGTGTGTGTGTGTGTGTGCGAGAGAGCATGAGTGTGCACATCCTGTTGTGCAAAGAAATGTTGAACTTATTATCACAATTATGTGTCTTTTGTAATCTTCACGCCACGTTGCTGGCGGTTTGAGGGGAATGCTTTCGTAATAAAATATGACAACGACTGCATTGACAGAATCTCCTGAACACCATTAGTTTTGGGCTCTCTTAGAGTACACTGTAATATGAATCATACTCTGTCTATTTTTTTTTTTTTTTTGCAATAACTTAAACACATTATGAATACCATGTCATACCAACAGCATAAGACATTTACTGTGACAGGTGTCTCCTGACTGACTTAAAAAAAAGTGTCATGGTGAAAGCATGTCGGCAGCAGGTCACATCCAGCTTGAACAAATCCAACTCTGACAGGAGAAATTATGTAACTTTTCCTGGATTTTCTCTACTGACTCTTGAGATAAACATGACATTTTTGCAGTTTATCTCACTGACTCATTATCAGTCTTTTCCTATTTTTCTCCGACTTTCTCATTCTCTAAATCCAATGAGCTGTGAGCAGGGTTTATTCATTCCTCTTATTGTGGTTGCTCTGAAAAGAGGGTCTAAAGTAGCACAATACTTCTTTTGTTGTTAAGAAATATTTCTTAATAAACCAAATAATACATCTTTTGAGGCTTTTACAGGACTGGGGTAATATTAGTCAGTGTTCAAAAATATTTTTTCCTTGTGGGAAGTTTTTCTTTTTCTTTTTTTCTTCTTCAGTAAAATGATATCTTACAAACTGACATGGCATAAGATAAACATTCGATCTCTGTATCATGTGCCAGCTTTTTCTGCCAACTTTTTGGTCAACATTAGCCCCTTTTTGGACCGTCTCACCGACTGTGGGAAACAGTCCTGAATGGTTCCCATCGAAAATCTCAGGAAAGCAGTTGTGCCCTTCGGTGGGGTGGGGGGTTAATTAGATGTAAATCTGGCCGATCATACATTTAGTCTTCATCCTTGAAGTCTTTTCCTTCTCCTATAAACTAGAAAAGTATTGTTTAAAAACACTTAAGATAGAGGAGAAATCTCACCTTTGTGTCAAAATTTGTTCTCAAATAATATAGGAAATATACTTTAGTATTTTTTACTTTTACAAGAGAAAAGTCTTAAAGGATGAGGACTGAGTGGTTAGTACGACAGGTGTGTGTCTGGTTAACCACCTCACCTCTGTTGAATGGCAGCACACAGCCACTTCCCAGAGCATGTCAGTGGGAACCATTGGGGACTGTCACCCACGCTGTTAATTATCTTAAAGGCTTACGTATTTATTCCTCAACCTTCCATACGTTGTACCAACAAACACTTGACAACCATTTATCATTACATTAACGCAGGTGCCGGTCAGAAGAGTGCTATGTTCGTCCATGCACAGTCTTTCGAGGATCTGACCGCTGAGGCTGAAGAAGAGGTTCACAGAGAGGCTGAACTAGACAAATCGGAAGACTGTGCAGAGGAACTCAAAGCGCTGGTGGGAGAGAAAACCATAGAGGAGCAGCACAACAATGACATAACATCAGAGAGTAGGGCTAAGGAGGAGGACGTGTGCAGTGAGGCATGGAGGAGCCACAAAAAACACGTGTTTGTGCTGAGCGAGGCTGGAAAGCCAATCTACACCCGCTACGGCACGGAGGAGGCTCTGTCCAGCACCATGGGGGTGATGATGGCCCTTGTATCCGTCCTTGAGGCCGACAAGAACATCATTCGTTCCATCCATGCAGGTAAGATTATATTTTGGTTCAAGGATATGGTTCATAGTTTCAAATAAATGGGTTAAAAGTGCATTTCATGAACTTTGTTGAGTCTGTATTAACTGTGTGAACATTTTGTGTGTCAGATGGCTGTAAAGTGGTTTTCCTCACCAAGAGCCCTCTGGTCCTGGTGGGTGTGTCTCGAACCTGTCAGACAGACAAGGAGCTGCTGCGGGAGCTGCAGTACATCTACTACCAGATCGTCAGCCTGCTTACCCTCACCCAGCTCAACCACATCTTCCAGCACAAGCAGAACTACGACCTGCGCCGCCTGTTGGCTGGCTCTGAGTACCTTACTGACAACCTGCTGCATCGGCTGGACCGAGACCCCGGCCTGCTGCTGAGCGCTGTCACCTGCCTGCCTCTGGCCAGCTCTGCCAGGGACGTGGTCTCATCAAGCCTGCAGGCCGCCAAATCCAAAAGCCTGGTGTTCTCCATCCTGGTGGCGGGTGACCGCCTGGTTACTCTGGTGAGGAAAAAGGACCAGTTCCTGCACCACATAGACTTGCACCTGGTCTTCAACCTCGTCGGCTCCTCCTCGTCCTTTCGAGAAGGTGAAGGCTGGACGCCTATCTGTCTGCCAAAGTTCAACACTGCAGGATTTTTCCATGCTCACATTTCTTACCTGGAGCATGCTTCTGATGTCTGCCTCATCCTGGTCTCAACTGACCGAGAGGACTTTTTTAACATGTCTGACTGCAAGCAACGCTTCATGGAGAGGTTGAGCAAGCGCAGTGCCTACCAGGCTCTGAAAGAGGCACTTAAAAGTCCCAGCTATTCTGTGGACCAGGTCGGCATACCGGAGCTCAGGCACTTCCTCTACAAATCAAAGAGCTCAGGGCTGTACACCAGGTGGGCAGGACGTCTGCAGGAGTTATACTTTCGTCAATTTTATGTCTCAAACACGCCAAATTCTTGGCAGATTTACATCTTGGAGTGTAAAAATACTCTTATTTCCTTTCCTCCAGTCCAGAGTTTCCTGAGGTGTACAAGTCTGATGAAGAGCAGGAAAGGGTGATGGGATTGTACCAGGACCTCCACAGCTGCTTGCATCATCCAACCAGACCTCTCCGCACCTTCTACCGCTGCAGCGAAACTGAAAACCTGCTGGCATGGGTAAGCCTTGCACTGTGAGATGAGATGCTTGTAGTCTTCCACTGTATTTTTTTTTTTCACAATTGCTCTGGCTCAGTTTTCACAACAGAGTTTGTTTCACACAGCGTGAAACAAGGAAATACATTAACTACTAAGTTCACCAGAACATCACAACATTGCATTCATTGTTATAAAATAATGTTGTCAAAGAGTAGCTACTTGTCATCCAAAATGTCTGCAGTGGTCATTTCCTTGAGATTCTATCAGTAGCAAGTTTCATGTAGGAGCTAATTTCTCTCTACTAAACTACAACTGCTGCCCTTACAAAGGAGGTACCGTTCCATGCAGTATGCACACAATTGGGACATGCCACTTCTTCATAACATTATGCCCTGAACTTTGACCCCCTTGCTCATCTATCAGTTTCCTTCTAGATAAAACAAAACAGCATTTGCTGACCTTGCTTGAGATGGAGCTCTACCCAAGAGCTCTGGTATTGTTACTTAGCTGTGTGCAGTTTTTCCTTATCAGCTGCAAGGGTCCTAAGGACAGAGGGATGTCGTATGCTGTAAAGCCCTCTGAGGCAAATTGTGATTTGTGATATTGGGCTTTATAAATAAAATTGATTGATTGATTGATTGATTGATTTTTTGTTGCACAGAGGATTGTGGGTCAGAATAGCCAGAAAAGCATGCTGGCTTGTGTATTGCAAAACACGACTAGGTGCAGTAGAACATCCTGGTATATTTGGCATACTGTATCTGACATTATATGTATTGGGACATACTATCTTATACTACTATCATACAATCTTTTTCTAGCATACTAAGTAGTACGGTAGTATGGGTTAGGGAATGCACAGCTTATCACTGAGCAGAAGGAAGCATGCATATCCTGCTAGCTCACTGCCTTGTCACAAGCAAGGCAGTGAGCCAGTGAGGCAGTAGATGCACACTTCCCGTCTGCATGGCGATTCATGTAGATTGGTAGAATGGTGATGTAAAAGGACAGCTTTTTTTGTTTAAAGCGAGTCAATTTGGCTCCTCACTTTAAGAGTTGTATATATCAAACTGAGCCAAAGCAAACAGAAAGTACTAAACTACTCATTTAGAAGACCAAGTCACACCCTTCAAACTGCTCTACCTTCTTCCCTGCAGGTGACAAGTGGCTTTGAGCTCTACCTCTGCTTCAGTCCGCTGGGAACCAAGGCTATGGCTGTGTCTGCTGTCAACAAACTGCTGAAGTGGATCAGGAAGGAGGAGGATCGCCTCTTCATCCTGAGTCCTCTCACATACTGAGCCCTCGCTGCTGGCTGACCTCCTGAAACAAAAAGCATCACCCTGAACCTCCACTGGCTAGGTGCTAACAACATCTGCAGATGATGCAGTTCAGCGTTCACGAATGATTGTCCCCCTTTGCTTCCAGGTTGCTCTGATCTAATTGACAGATATGCGATGATGGAGATTGTGCTATAAAGGTATGTTAAAACTATATTTTATCTGGCTAGACTTTTATAAATTTGGATAACAACAACAGATGAAAGCAGCATCAGCACCATCAATGACACAATAACAACATGAGCGGTGGTGTTTGTATGCAGCTGAAGTTGTTTCATAAATGATTATTTTACTGTAACAGACCTATTATGCCTCTGAGAATATGAAAAATACTGTCTTTGTTTTATAGATGCTCAGTTCTTAAGAATCAAGAATAAAATTTGAATTAAAAACTGGAATTTTTGAGGACCTGCAGTAGAATGTATTCTCATTTCAACATATGGGTTAACCACATTCCTGTTGTGTTTTATCTTTACACGATGACCAATAACTGTAAGAACCATCATCATTTTACCTCGATGCATTTTCTTTATGCAAAACGCACTCCAAAAGAAATGTGTTCATGGGTATGTTTACTGCTGTGATTTGTTTGTTTACATGTTTTGTTTATGTCAGTGTAAAGGAATCTTAATTTCAGTCCATTAATCTTCCAGTGTCCGTTAGAATTTTCCTCAATTTGCCTTAACATGCATATTAATCAAGAAAAGTATTGTATGAGATTTTACCTGCTTGTGTCTAATCATGAAGGTTCACTGTATTTCACGGGATCCTGCTTTGCTTCGGGAATCCAAAGTTGCCATTTCTGCCTCCACTAATCATGCCTTAACTAATGGTCTTTGTACAAAGCCAGTGTGGCTGCTGCACAATTCCATAATTATTAGATAGAAATAAAATTATGGCTGATAATAAAACAGACTCCCTATTAGATTCTGTCTTGTTTGCCTGTGACCTTTGTGTTTCTTGCTTTTTTAAGTGAGCTAAGAGTCAGTGGTGGAAGATGTGCTCATACCTCTAACTTAAGTGAGTTACTTAAGTACAAGGTACGATATGGTAAAAGTTACTTAAAGTTAACTTCAAGTAGCAGTTTTGCTCTGTAAAGATACTCAGTTACATATAAAAGTCTCATTCAAAAAGTACAAAAGTATTAATAGTAACAAGTGCTTGTCAGGCAGATTGGTCTCTTAAAGTTACAGTACTTGATCATATGTATTATTGGAATAGTGATACTGATTCTTTTACACATAAGCAGCATTTCAATGTTACAGTTACTGGAGCACAATTTAAAAACTTGGTATACTATTTGGAAAGTTTAATCTGTGGCACAGTATCAGATTTTATAAATCGATCATATGTTTTGTTATTAAACTCTTATTTTGTAAAGTAACTAGTAACTGCAGCTGTCAAATAAACAGTGAGGTAAACAATACAATGGTTCTCTCTGATATGTAGTGAAGTAGAAGTATAAATTTCACAATTAAGCTCTAAATTGTACTTAAGTAAATGTATGTATTTCCACTTATAACCTTTTTTTTTTTTTAAAGAACCCCACTGTTGTCCCAGTATAAATGATGCAATTATTTTTTTACTCTTTACTATTATTATTTATCTATTTTTATTTTTATTTGATAGGGACGGTACAATTCAACATAGTTCCACTACAGACTAGAGTATGGTACTGATGTGTTGCACAGAGGGTTTATAGCTAATTTTCAACTCTTTTCCCTATTGGGCTTTTACATGTAGACCTAAAACACAAACATCATACAAACACAATACACTATAAACACAGAAGGCACAACCACAATCCACATACAGCACATATAACACATGCATCACCAGAGTATAATTGTGCTTCTCAAACTGTACCGTCCCAACAGGCCCCTCAGGTCTGCTAGTCTGGGTCTTCTAACTGCTCCAGAGTCCAGGTTAAAGACAAAGGGTGATCGAGACTTTTCAGTTCTTGCTCTGTAGCTTTGGGATAGCCTCCCACTGAGCATTAGATCAGCTGACTCTGTTCACGTCATCTGAAAACTTACTTTTACAGATTGGTCTTTCCTGACAGTTGATAGACTTATTGTGTCCATGGGAGTGTATGTATGTATTTGCAGCCATGTGTATATGTCTGCATGCTTACAGGTATGTGTTGAAGTGTATATGTTGATGTAGGTGTACGTATATGCTTATGTTTTATTTATTTATGAATATTCTATTTTATGTTTTCAGTTTAGCATAAACATTACAAACTATTCCCTCCAAAAAATCAATGTAAGGACACATCTATCTATTGTACCTGGATGTTACTATTAGCTTACAGTTGATAAAGGTAATGTTTCTATATACTCAATGAAAGGCTGCCAAATGTTTAAAATGGCATTATATTTGTTTTTCAGGACATAGAGGATCTTCTTTAGAGGCATACAAATTACAAATCATGGTTTCTAATGTCCACTTTGATATAGAGAGGGGGGAATCTGACTTCCAGGTTAATGCAATTCAATTCCTGGGAATGGGAGCTTTGATTTAGTTTCAAATTTGTAACATTTCCCAGGAGAAAAAGTCCTGGATCTAACGGAAGTGGTGTGTCCATAACTTCAGTGAGTGTGTTACACAAATCATACCAAGGTGTTGTAACTTTAGTGCAGTGCCATTGCTTATGTTTTATTGGTGTCACTTTTGTTTTGTGTTTTCTGCACACTGGAAAACACTTTGTTCTTTCAGCTCGAAAAGTGCTGCACAGATAAAGCTATGATTATCACAGCGTATCTCACAATATATCTACTACAATAATACATTTGATTACTTTTCTAAAATATGAGGAGCTGTAACTGATTTTTATTGGGCCTGCATTTATTTTCTCATTATATTTCCTGTGGCTAGTCACATGTAACTCAACACTGTATATTTTGGAATTTTCTTTCCACAGTGTACCATCATGAGTATCTGGGGACATATATAAGACCCGTAGACATGTTGGTGTGTTGGCTAAACAGCGTGTAAGCAAAGTGTACTGGAACATGTGTCTCTGATGCTCTGTTTTAATGAGGAATAATAATGGATCAGGGGATAAATGTGCACTATGTAACAAACATGTAAAGACAAGTTAGTGCTAAACTACACACTGGCATGCATCATGTTATGACATCGTACGTGGGCAATGGGGATTAATTGGTTTTGCCGCTGGTGTCAGAGTGAGGAGGGGAGGAGCGAGTCGGAGCACCGCTGAGAGGCACAGAGCAACGACTCAGACACAGAGCTGAAGTTAAACCCGAAACAAACACCCGTCAGATGTACCAGCTCTTTGTAAGGATGACCAGGCTTTAACTTTTATTAAAACATCAGTCTAGCTTGATGGTGAAATCTTGAATATACCTGAGTAAAGAGAGTCATCCCTGCGCTGTTCTGCAGTAAGACAAGGAGCAAACCTGGCAGTGGCTGCTTCCCTGAACCGGACAGTGCACAACAGGTAAGCCTGTCATAACATTTACAGCTGCAGGCACCATGTAAGTAGGCACATGTTCAGGTATCATAGCAAACGCTCAGCCACTCTGTGTGTTAACAACGATTCCTCTGGAAAATCATAGTGATACTAAAACAGGAGATAATGGTTGTAATAAAGCGTGTTAAAGTCAATTTAAACATATTACTGTCTATCACTTATGGAATTTAAATCAGTCTTAGTGGTTTTAAACAGGAGTTTTTATTGTAATATAGTCTGAGGTGTTAAAACGATGGCATTTTGTGTGTGTGTGTGAAGATGAGTGTAAAAGTTGTGAACACTGATAATAATATAGGGGGTGTGCATATACTGTTCCATTTATAATTTGAGACTTAGCCAATGTTATAAAATGTACACTTGCAATTACTTTGTGTACATATTAGTACCAGATTATAACCATTCATAGAGCTCACAGAGCAGAGTTTTGTTTTGTGTGTTGTATTTCAATGCCATTTTACATGTGGAATGGAGCCAGACTTTACTGGCATGATTCCTCTGAACTTCAGGCTAAGTTTGGATAAGAAAGAGGAACATGAATATGAAAGTAATAAGCACTGTCTAAAAATGATTCTGCTTCTGTGCAGTTTTCAGAATTGATTTGGGTGCCATGTTGACGTGACCATTTGGATTAATCTCACATTGTTTTATGAAGAATAAACTCAAGTCATCCATACCTGAATGTATCAAAATAAAGTAAACGCAGAGCTGGTGGATTTTGGCGGTACTGTACTGTTTAGGAATGCATTCCCTGCCACTGAATCGATACCTGTGTCCTTGGGGTCCAATAGGTTTGGGCCATTGATTGTTGCACAGCAGCTTGCCTCCTGAAATCCCCGTGGATATCTGTGCAAGTGATTGATGAAAGAGAGGTGCTCTTTCTTTCTCTAATTAACTGCCCCTGGATCTGTGCCTGTGAGCAAGGCACCAACAAAACTGGTGCATATTAGGGCTGAGCGATATGGAGGAAATCAAATATTACAATATGTTCGAACAAATACCTTGATATCGATATTGCAACAGTACTGTAGGTTAACTTTTTGTCCTTTAAAAAAATATTAACACAATTTCTGAGAAATAATCATCAGTATTGTGGACATAATGACTAAGTTGGAAAAAGCAAATAATCGAACAGCTGAAACAGTCCAGTAAGTTCAGAAAATTGCATCACTTTACTGTGATGAAACCTTTACATTAGAGCATTGCTATATTATTGATACATTGCCCAGCTGTACTGCATATGCTGCAGCCAATGTAATGTCTGCACCCCTCTCATTGTAATCTCCCAGGTCATTGTTGGATTTAAATTACAGTAAAAACAACTTTGTGTTGTATTTTTGGAAAATAAAATAGTTAAATTCATATTAATGCAAAGATAAAATACACAAGCTAGAAAAGGTACATTTCACACACTGACCATAAATCCAAATCCTGCCTCTTTTATTCATCAGTGAGGGAAATACACCGTTGCAGCCTTCAGCCAAGACCTGCATGCTGACCGGCCTGTAAATAGCACTATAGAGCCATGAATGGAAACTCAATTTCAACCATTTGCTTTATTAACCATGAACATGAAGAAAGTCAATCAGTGCCATTACTATGTATGCCCATGTCCTCGAACCTTAACCTCAGTTTCACATGGAGCGGCACATGTTAAAATGTAACACCACATTAGTGGGATTCCATGAATTATTAATGTAAAGACACCGTACTTGAATTCAAACTTTTCCGTATGACTGCTTATTGCAAAAATAAGTGCTGTTTTCTTGTAAGAATTTTGGTCAAAATGAAGTTTCTCTGCTGCTTAATTAAAAATCAGAGCTGATGAAATTCTGTGGCACGAGTGCACGAGCCGTTCTTTCTCCACTTGGGGCTTAAAAAGGCGCATGTCGTCTTATGACCATCAGCCCGTGCACATCTTTCCCACTGGAAGGCACGTAGTGGTTGTGACAGGAATCCAAAGTAGAGAGGCCGGGGTTTTTGAATACAGCCTCACCGTGATGTCTCTAGTTAATGATCCACCCAACAACGTCTGTTCAGAATGAAGACAAGGCTCAGAGTTTGAAACATGGTTCCATCTGGTTGGTTGTTGTTAGGAAATTGAAGATCAAGATGAGCCAAAGAAAAATGCTCAGTTTTGGTACTCTACTTTAACTTGCTTTGTTTCTACCACTTCTCTGCATAAAGGAACATGACTCACAATGGGAGAAAAACAGATGGGATGTTGGATTAACCACAGTAAACATGTCCAGACAGATATGAATGAGTTGTGCAGGAAGTCACAATAAAAATAGTTTTATACACTGTCCACTATGCTGACCAACATAGCTCTTTGTTTGGTTATGTAAACCTTTCCTCTCTGTGTTTGTGGTGAGTCAGAGGAAGCTTTTATCTTTATGACCACAAGCACTTTTATCATCATCTGGCTCAACCAAGATGATGATATTTGTCACCTCAAATCTTCTGTTTGGCTTCAGTGCAAAACATAGTTAAGCAGACTGACACTGATTTTAACTTTAATCAGTTACAAATAATGCACACATTACATGTGCACAGAAGTATGAATAATGTGAATAGTCTCTGGCAATAAGACCCCTCGTGATGTCATATTTTAAGGGGGATGGTGAAGCCACAGTAGAATGGGGAACCTCCCTATGGAGTCTAGACGCTTGTGGTGGTGGTGGTGAGATGTGGAGGATGCTGGGGATTTGGATGTGATGAGGAGTGGACCTTTGATGGGCTGGCTGCTACAGAGAGGAGAACAGATTTAAAGCTTGACAGTAGCAACATCAGTGGCTGATAGAGATTGTAAATGTCCATAATCAGCTGATTGGCTGATTGGCAATAACTGTGAATGAATGAAGCATAAATATAGTCTTCCTGAATTAACTTATGCTGAGCTTCACTTCCATGGAACAGTTTTTTTTTGTAACAGGCCACCATTTATGATTTTATGGTTAGCAGGAGGCTTAGTATTACTGACGACAACTGATATAATCATCAGTTCTGAATGAATTATTTTTTTCAGTCATTTGTTTCAGTCAGTGAAAGAAAAAGAAACCTTAGGGTTCACTTTTCAGCATTTGAAATAAATTCCTTTACCTTGGAAGACCACAAGATGAGGTTGACAGTTATGTAAAAAGCACAGACTGTATAAAATTTTTTTTTTTTTATAATAATCCTGTTTTGAAGCCTCGAGTTCGGCTTTTTGGCTGTTGCCATCTTAGTTTTTTAGGAGCCTGAAGTGAACATCCTTAGAGGAGAGGGTAGAGCTGTTGAGGAGCAAGCGATGGATCTGACTGAGAAGCTAAGGACACTATCAGCAGACAGCCTGTCACTCAGAGGAGCCTGCCCATAATTACACCATAAAACTTCAATTAATAGCCCGGGCTATTATTTGCTTAAATCACTGAAATCAATGGGCCTATAATATATTTTATTAGTCTACATGGGACTGGCTTTTAATTCCTTTCACACAAAACTGTTGCTCAGCAAAGATTGCGAAGTGAATTGTTTATTTAAACCAGTATGACTATTACTTGTATAAAAAGTAGGCTTCAGATAACATATCAATTATGAATCATTCATTTGGTCTAGCTCCGACAGACACAGCATCACAGAGAGAGTTACAACACTTGAGAATTACGGTATCTGCATACCAACACAACACCACTTTATTCTGTTAAAACAATACTCACAACTTGGATTAACTTTTATGAGAAACCCTTTTGATTCTTTCGATCTAAGGACCCTCACGGACTAAAGGAATAAGAATAACTTACAGGGTAATTAAGTAATGAACATATAATTTGAGGTAGCCAACAACCCGGTTTTATACATGCAAAGAACATCTGTAAAAACAATGAATTACTTGGCAACCAGACCTGACGTTTAATTGAGCAAGGTGTATATTTGTCAAAATGTGTAGCCATACCGGGCTAGTAAAAGGGACTGGGTGTTTAATGTCTTTTAATTTAAGTTTTATGGTACGTAACTTTAAGCCTAAATAAAATGTAAATGGTAAATTATTTGAATATTCACCCCCCCGCACAGTTGTCATAAAGGGGGAAGTTAGCTATATAGGCCAAAACGTTTTTTGTACCAGGCTGTAAACATGTTTGTTACTGCTGTACAGTTGGACATTTTAAGATGGGGGTCTGTGGGGATTGACTGGCCTCTGGAGCTGGAGTCAAGTGGCCATTCAAAGGACTGCACCTGTTGTCACTTCCGCGTTGGCTTCATTTTTCAGCTCTAGAGGTTGCGGCTTGGCAAAAAGCTAGTAAATTTCTTTTATCAGGGTCAAGAATGAACTGTGTACACTGTGGTTTCAGTTGCATTTGTATTTTGGGGAAAGTGTCAATATTTTAATGACTTACTCTCCTCTCTTCGTTCAGGTATCAGCGGCTGGTGTTAAGAATGCTCTGGTCCCAACATCAGACCTGGAGGTAACCCTGCGTCGTCGTGTGGTGCACCCTGGAGAGGAGATGGTGCGCTGGACCACAAAGTGGGGGACATGTGTCTGGCTCCAGACTCTGCTGGCCTTTGCCTCAGCCAACTGTCCCTCACTTGCCCCCAGCCCTGTCAACTTCTCCGTGGTTTACACCATGCCTTTCTTCAAGGCTCAGGGCCCCATACAGAACATAGTCAACAATTCGTTTTACCAGGAGGTGTATGTTGCCTCTCAGAATGTGATCGAAGCTGTCAACAGAAGCTTAGAGAAGGTGTGGGAGCTCCGCACTGGGCCGGTGGGAAGCCCAGAGTGTCAGATATGCAATTTGTGTGACATAGACAAAGACCCCAACTTCCTGGAGGACACGGACAATCAGGTGTTGCTGTTGGATACTCTCTTTATGTCTTTATACTCTTGTGGAAGTTCTCAGTATGGTGTATGCTATTTCCACGAACTTAACGCAAATGGAGAGTCTCCCTCTCTTTCTAAGTGTTTGTTCAGGAGGGATTCGAACTCTGCCGCCTACTGTCCTGACTGTGTGGCGAGCCCTCTTGGTACCAAAGTCACCATGGTCGAAGAGGGTCATACTGTCTACTTCTTTGTTGCCACCACTGTCAACGACAGCGTGACCCAGCGTTACGGAAGGAAGTCTCTATCAGTGCGGCGACCACTGGCCACAGAAGATGGTTTCTACAATGATGTGCGCGGACTGACTGTACTCCCGGGTTTGCGGAGGACTTATCATATTGAATATGTCTACAGCTTTTTCACTCAGGAGTTTGTCTACTTCCTCTCCGTTCAGAGAGAGAGCCCAGATCATGAATCATCTCCATTTCAGACTCGCTTGGGCCGTCTCCCACGGAATGAATGGGAGATGAAGAGGTATCGTGAGCTGATCCTGGAGTGTCGGTTTGAACCGAAACGCCGGAGGAGAAATGTAGCCAGCGAACCCTATAAAGATGTGGTGTATAATGTGGTCCAGGCAGCCCATTTTGGCAAGGCAGGCAGGGAGCTGGCAGAGGAGTTAGGGGCGGAGGAGGAAGATGACATCCTCTATGGGGTTTTTGCTGTTACTGATGACAACGGGGTCACAGAGCACGACTCTGCCCTGTGTGCTTTTCCAATGGACAATGTGAACAAAGCAATTGTAGATGGGGTGGATGACTGCTGTGAGTCTGGACCAGAGCAGCTCTCCAGGGGGCTCTGCCATTTCCAGCCCTGTGAGAGCTGTCCACATGAGGTGAGCTACAAACACACAGAAATTCAAGGTGATTAATGTAATCTCAAGTCCACTTTTGCTTAACTGAAAGAGCCCCTGTTTGATTTTCTTTGAGATACAGTTTTGTCCCTTTGAAACCTGGAGCGACATCACTTTTCTTGTGCTGCTTTCAGACGCCTTTTGCAGGTATTCAAACCTTTGAACCCTGAGCAAATTGGTGCAATTTCATTCAAAAACATGGGGAAAAGGCATTGAGCAACTTTGTAAGAAATGCCTAAAAATAGATTTAGATTTTTTTTTCCTAATGTCTTGCTAATTTTTTGGGTCATTTCTTCTTTCATTGCTCTTTGCCTTCTTCCCATGTTTTTAAAAGAAATCAAGCCCAATTTTCCCTGGTTTCAAAGGGTTAAAGTCCCTCTCTGGTTACTGATTAAACCCCTAAAAACGTATCTCATCTCGCCAGTTCTGACAAGTTGAAGTGAAAGTGAAACCTAACTTGCAAAACATGATACCTAGCTACATCTGGCTTCTCCTCGTTTTGCTGTAGCATTATGGAAAGCTCCACCCAGTAAGTTGACAGGATTGGTTCCTAAGGTTTGTGATGTAACAAACGTTTACAAACGTGTTTACTCTATATTTTGCTCATGATATTGCAACATATAAAAACTACCACATGGTTGTAGTAAAGATGCAGGTGAGGAACAATGGTAAACTCAGTTGTGTGTTTCCAATTCATGCAGGGCTGATAAGTTGGAACATATGTTGAGTCTGCAGGATAAGATGATGCAATACATCACTCACTTTCAGAGAACTCAAAATAAAAAAAACATCCAAGGTATCTCCCCAAACGGCACACATTCATATGGGTAACAGTTTGCTTACTCATGGTGAAGGTATCCTGACAGGGCCTGGTAAAATTTTACCATGTGGTCGTGGAGCTGTAAATTGTGGCTGTTGTCTTAATGTGTACATAAATATTGAAAAGATGCTAAGGGTACTGAGAGCTTGTTGTGCCTGCATGAAAACCATAATTTGCTTGTTTGTACATGAGCAAGGAAAATGAGTCAGGTAAATAAGCACTTATTCGAGATCCAAATTGTAAAGACAAGTACATATCTTCACCCTGTGTTTTCTCATGATTATTTTAGAGAAACCAGTGTATGAAATCATGTAAACCCCCAAACAAAGCAACACTTTACTGACATTACTGGCAGGAGCAGGATTACTAGATGAGGACTGAGCCACACATGACTAATGAAATTCAACGAACTGCAAAAAGGTTGTGTCATAGTTTTGTTTTAGCTCCAGCTGCATGTTGTTATTGTTTGTTTTCCAAGATACATCTGTCTCAAGATTATTGTGTAAAATGAATGTGAAACCAATATGAAGCTGGAGAGCCAGGCTAGCTGTTTCCCCCAGCTTTGTGTTAAGCTAAGCTAACCTTCTGCTGGCTCTAGCTTCATATCTAACATAGATCTTCAAATCTTACTCTTGGCAAGAAGGGGCGGAGGTTTTAAGAGTGATGAAAGTGGCTGATTTAATGTGAGTAGGTCATGAACACACATGAAAACAACCGCGAATCTTTGTGGTCATCCATTTGATATGGTGACTGAGTTTATCCAAACATATGGCCTTTTTATTTCCTGTTTGACGTGGAATAATTCCTTGTTGTATGCACATTGTCACCATCAAACTTTCAGAGATTTCTGTGAAGTAGACTCCCATTAAGGTCATTTTGAAACTCAGCAGGCAGAGGAATGCAACCAGAACCACTTGCATCAGCATTCAGTAAGCACTCACTGTTTAATCCAAGAAAAGAGGGATACAAATAGCTTTTTCGATGGGAAAATAAGGTTGGAAAAAGACATCCTACACACAGTGGAATGTAAATTAGATGGAGGACAGGTGGGAGTGAGGGCTTATTGCTGGTATAACTTGTTTTCTGCGTCAGTTGAGTGAATTTCTAGTGTGTGTGTGCTAAGACTCCTATTCCCAAAGTCAGTGCCAGTTATTAGAACAACGTAAAATTCCCAGAACTGTTACTATTACTGCAATTGCAGCCATGATATCATAATTTGGATGTTGAGTAGTAGAAAGGAAATGCTGTGACTCAGAAACAACACTCTGAGGTGATGCAAGTTGTTCAGCACTGGATTTGATTTCAGCCGTTACATTCACAGTGGATGAAAACTTGGAAGAGGTTTAGTTAAACAGTTTTATTAAGCTGGAATGTTTCCTTTGGATGATCTTTCTTTTCTTCTATTTGTCCTCAGAGGAACTTTCTACTTGGACTAGTGAACCTTTCTCCTGAGGCTTCTTCTGTTTTGTTGCTTTTGGCTGCTGGTCTGTATATTGAGTAACCTGCCAGTGGGATTGTCCAACAAGCTGGAATTCTGATTCTTCCATTTCTCAGCAAGTCAAAATACCGTTTGCGCCAGCAGCGTCATCTGTGTTTCATAAACACTGTGCTTTCCTGCTACTTAGTACGTCATTGAATTATTTAGACATTGGAGGATCATTGAATTGATCATTGATCAATTGAATAATGTCTGTCTGTCTATCTATCTATCTATCTATCTATCTATCTATCTATCTGTCTATCTATCTATCAGGTAATTGGCAGTTGAAATGTACATATGGAGTTTCCTTCGTTTTTTTTTTAATACAAACCACACATATACATTAAAGAAGGGGAGGGAGCACAGTGTCACCCATAGTACGGCATCCCTGGAGCAGTTTTTGGGTCCAGTTCCCCTTCAAGTTCACCACACTCAATACGTGAGCATTACCGGGACTTGAATCAGCGACCCTTCAGCTACCAAGCCAAGTCTCCATGGACTAAGCTAATGCCATCTCATTTTGAGCCCCTTGTATGTGTCCTTAAACTTCCCAAGTAATGTACTGTATTTTTGGAATTTGAGGTTTAGGGTTCAGGACACTGAATTATAACCAAGGTTTAATGCTCCTCAGGGGTTTGGATGTGAATGACTTCAGGCAATAGCGATGCTGTTTATGTTTGTTCCTTAAGCTCAGGGCTCACATGATGAGACAGGATGATAGAGGATGCATTTCCTCCAATATTTTTATATGCCAAGAAAACAGTTGGGGAGGCTTTGGCTCAGGAGGTAGAACAGCTGTGGCTTAGGAAGTGGAGCGGGCCGTCCTCTAAACGTAAGGTTGGTGGTTTCCTGGGCAAGATACTGAACCCCAAATTGCTCCCAGTGGCTGTGTCATTGGTGCGTGATTGTGTATGAATGTATAAATAAATACTGAGTACCAGGTGGCGCCTTGCACAGTAGCCTCAGCCACTAATGTGAAAATGTATATGTGAATGGGTGAATGTGACAACTAGGGTGAGAGCGCTTTGAGTGGTCAAACGACTAGAACAGCGCTATACAAGCGCAAGTCTGTTTGCCAGGAGGATTATGAGTTATGTTTTCACATTGTCTGTGTGTCTGTCCTATTCCCATGAGCACTGTCATGGCTATGTAAGTCTGGGCAGACATGGATGTAAACTGCAACTTGACTGGTTGGTGGAGGCATATAAACTAATGGCGGTAATTCTAGTAATATCTTGGCCTTAAGATATTAGCTTGTGTGTACCTGAAGACTCCCTTTAATCAAACAGTGATCCACCCTGCTCCGTGTCCAAGGCAATCCTTCTGTCAGTAATGCAACACACAATCATCTATCATGGCCTGTTACATTATGAAATGATCATATTATCATGACAGATTTACCCTGTGCTTCTGGCGTGCCAGGGACTTTGTTTCTCATGGTTACCTGGTGACCAGTGCAGCTCGTAGCACGTCCTTACAAGCAAACAGTTGGGCCTGTCTTACTACATCTGTACCTTTTTAGAAGGTAATGTATTATTCTCTGAGAATGTGGAACTCTTCAGAGCACATAAACACACCCTGATCGGTCATGGTTTAATATGTAAAAAACAATTACAACTTAAGGTTCAATTACTGGCTTATTCGTACAGATCCATCATCATGACAACTGACCATGTGTGATGTTGTGAAAGCTTTAAAAAGGGGACCTGCTGTGCGATTAAAGTTTTAATTTTTTTGTCTCAGTACTTTATCGAAGGTCAAGAATAAACTTTCATGTTTAATATAAATTATGTTTTTGACCTTAGAAATTGCTAATCCTTAAATACAATAAAGTCTGGGTCGTCAACATGGAGTCTGTGACCTCTAGGGGGTCCTCAGAGTTACTGTAGGGGGCTTGCCAAATTATTGTTTGATCATTTTATTTATGTTTTGCATTTTTTTTTAAATTATTGTTAAAATAAGTCCTAAAATACACATTAACATGAATCCAGCATAGTATTAGCAAAGATAAATTTGCCTACATTTAATTTACAGTACACAGCACTGATGATAGCCTAACTGTTACCCATGAATACTTCTTGAAAACTGGTTGGCTAACTGTTACGTACTACTTAAACATATTGGCCAATTCACTGTTTTATTATTTCAAGTGTACGAACATTCTTGGAGCCACAGTAGATCATTTTGTACCTTTTCGAGCAAGAGACTCTGAAATACCATCCACCTCAGAAACAAACGTGATATGTAAATATGTGAATCTGACACCAATTATTATTTTAATAGATTAGTATTGTATGTACCATGAAAGGGTATGTTTATAGGTGGCAATTTAGGCCATCCTACAAGCTATCTTATCGTATCACATCACATCGCATCATAGGATCCCTGCTCCATTGTACTTTCATCTAAGGGGTCCTTGGCCTTAAAAATGTTGGAGACCCCTGCACTAAAGCCACTACAGAAGGTCAGACTCCTCACTCTTCTTTTTTTTCTGACTCATGTTCTTCCTCCTTGTCTCATTTTCATATCCTCTGCTGCCTGTGGCCTTGATACTAGAGCATGGAGAACAATGCCACATGCAGAGACCATCCTACTATGGTGTCAAAACCCTATTACCGAGTGGACCTCTTCAACAGACAGATGACAGATGTCCTGCTCACATCTCTGCTGGTCACAACCATAGAGAACAAGACTGTGGCCCATATTGGCACCTCTACTGGACGCCTGCTGCAGGTATACAGCATGGTTAAAAAGATGACTGTTTTTTTTTTTTGTTTGTTTGTTTGTTTAAACAGCCATTTGTCTTCACTTGACCATTGTATGTGCTCCATTACTAATAACTATATGTTGTGTCTGTGTTGGCAGCTTGTATTGACAAGATCCAGCCCTATTATCTTTGCCAATTACTCTTTGGTAGAGAACCAGAGGGTCTCGTCCACTGCTGCTGTTTACTCATCAGAGTATCTTCTCTTTGTGGTTGGAGACAAGGTACAAGAGCAATCACATGAAATGAGAGTAAAACAATCTAATATATATATATATATATATATATATATATAAATTTAAATGTGTTCAATGGCTCTGTGGATCTTACTGTCATCTGATGGCAGGATGCTCCTGGAGTCATTTTTCCTTCCACAGACCAAAGACATGCAGGTCAGGTTACATTACAATTACAAATGAGCTGGGCCTCTGACTGATTGTCTGTCATTGATCCTAGTGCTCTAGAGACCTGTGCAGGGTGTTTTCCTGCCTTCTGCCCAGTGCATTGTGGGATAGGTTGCGACCCTTGTGACCCTGGGAATGAGTAAATGGCTAAAGGAAATCAATAAACTTGATATTGCTTAACAGTTTGGAGCAAGGTGGATATTAGAAGCTAGCACTGGATCATCACATGGGTCTTATGGGACGTAAGGAGTGTTATGTTGTGTTGCTGAGATTGGGACATTTTATTGGACTTCATTTCAGCACCAGGAGCTGTTAATGTGACTGCCAAACAGCCTTGTGCTGAATGAGGCCCATATCAGTTTACATGTTAATAGCTTCATTAATAATGGATCAGCACACGCCTAAGATTGAATATGTTACCTTTAAAATTTTATCTCTGTTTCAGATGATCCAGGTACCCCAGAGAGGGCCGGGCTGTCAACACTTCCTGACATGTGCCATGTGCCTGACAGCCCCTAAGTTCATGGGCTGTGGCTGGTGCTCTGGGGTGTGCTCGTGGGAGAGTGAGTGTCACAGCCGCTGGAGGAACGAGTCCTGCCCACCAGGAATCACTGGGGTGAGGTTTGTTCTGTAATCCAGGGTACAGACATCTCTTTGTGCATGTAACAAAAACATTTCATTTCAAGGTGGCACTATATATTCTGCTTTATTGACGCAGTTCTTTCCACGGACTGCTCCTCCTGATGGTCAAACAGAGTTAACAGTGTGTGGATGGGAGTTCCAGTCCCCCTTAAGACCTGCCATCACCTCTAGAACCCACCAGGTCCGACTGGGACAGACTGCTTGCACTGTGCTTCCAGTCAAAAGCAATAACACACAGTGAGTATGCATGCAGGCATTGTACTGGTTCCAGGTTCAATCTGTTACAGTATTTTTTTCTTTGATAGATTCACCAACATACTAACTCTATAAAGACAATCTCAGATACAAGCAGTGGATTGATTCAACTTGAAAGCTGTATTCTAGCAGGAAAGCCTACTAGGAGCTTTTGTCTCCTGATGCTGTTTAAAATTCAACAGTTTAATAATTTCGTTCATCAGATTTGTCACTGGTGTTGCAATTACTGTATTTACCACTGACCTACTGACACAAGTGTTTTGTGGTGCATGCTCTTCAGCCTGGTGTGTAAGATTCGCTCTGGGGCCACAGAGCTGTCCAAACCTGTTAACATTACAGTGGAGGTGCATGAGGGTAAGGTGGAGGGACGCTACTCTATTGACGGGAAGGCAGAAATGTCAGGATTCACATTTGTGGTAATCTTTGCTGTTATCATCTTCTGAAACCCTCATTACATCATCAAAACTATGAATAATTTAATACACAATTCTATGGAACCACTTTTCAAACACGCTCATCCATCAAAATACTGTAATAAACTGTCCCTCCAGATTCCCAACATTACAGAAATCCAGCCCAACTATGGGCCCCGTGTTGGGGGCACACTCATCACCGTGACTGGACCTCACTTGGATGCTGGGAAGACCAGGAAGGTCACCCTCAATGACATGCCCTGCCCTATAAAGAGGTCTGGAAATATCTATTTTTCTGTTTTCATCACACTAACCTCAAAATGATTGTAGTATAATTATGGTTTGGGAAACTGCAGGCTGTGAAGGCAGACAGCCAAAGACTGACTCATAACTGAACTATTGTCTACTGGAGATGTTGCATGAAGCCTTTTGATCTTCTACAGTTTACCAGTTATGGCATGTAATTCACATACCTCTGCCTCTACAGAGTCACAAAGCCCAAAGGCAATGTGTCCTCCATCATCTGTCTGTCCCAGCCCATCTCAGAGGTGAGGGACGTCCCCCTGAGTGTTTTTATCGACAAGTCTCCTGTCCTCACTACAAAGGTGTTTTACTACAGAGAAAACCCGAGGATAACAGCTGTCCTGCCTGACTGTAGCTTTGACAGGTAGGCCAGTGAGACCTCCTCCTTTTCCCATCCTTTTCTTCGTCAGTTGTAACAGAAATTCTTATTCCCCCTGACATTATGAAAACATATCCATGTCTCACATTTGTCTGAATTGTAGGGGGTCAAAGATTGTCATCAGGGGGGAGAACCTGGATTCCGTTTACCGCACCATCATCCGCTTCAAACCCAATGAGAGCCACTTGAAACCTGTGACAACGGTAATTTGTTCATCATAATGTACAGTAGATACATACAGAAACATTATTCTGTTAGTCTACAGTTTTAGAATGTTATATGCTTGCATTTTACTGTGGACGGAGCATTTAAGTATGATTACATTGTTGTGTTTCAGGAGTGCATAGGCAAGTCCTTGCCCATGAGGATGGAGTGTATTTCCCCTGTGTTCCCCAGGGATGAGACCGAGGAAGGAGAGCTTTCCTTCGACATGGACGGAGCATTGGGACTTTGGAACAAAGAGTTTTCCTACCACCCCTACGGCGAGCCCATTCCTTTTGAAACAGAGGGACACGTGCTGAATTTGTACCCAGGGTTTGACGAGGTGTCACTCCATGTAAGAGATAGCCCCGAGGATATTGGCTTTTGAATCAGTGACAAAATAAATGTGGATTTATAAAATTTATTGCAAACCTTTAAATAACTCATGTCTTCTCTTATCTTGATTTGATCTCTCTGTGCACAGCATCAAAAGCTGAATCTGGTGAGCTCCTGTATGACCATCATTATGACGGTGGCAGGCGTTGACTGTGATGCTAAAGTCTTGGATAATGAGATCACCTGCAGGATCCCCAAAAACATGACCATCCCCAGTGAGGGACTGCCAGTGAAGGTTAGTCAGGCTGGAGGTTTGATGATGACTAACTGACTGACTGATGGAGCATCACATCACACGTGGTGGTGCAGTGACCACCAACCATTCTTATACATATTTCAATTAAAGATATTTATGTTTATTTTATGTAGAAAGGGACAGTACACATTAATGAACATGATCACTTAAGTCATGTAAATGTGCCAGAGTTAGCCATACAGGCTAATTTTCATCTGCAGTCCCTGGCAGGTTGATGGTGTAAGTGTATATAAGAAAAAGACAAATTAACATACAAAAACACAGAAGTCAAAAGCACATAACAAGGCACACAGGCATTAAGCACTATCAATAAAACAATGACCTAAACATATAACCTAAAACATTAGAATGTACTACACAAACGTACAGCGTATATTTGAGGCATTATGCTGAATTAATTGCAAAGCTTTCATTTTCTAGTATTCACAAACTCAGGAAATTCTGACAGTTAGTTTTTGCAATCAAAGTCAGTCTTGAAACTTTCATACAGACTTCTTACCTTCCCTTGCAACGAGAAAGCAAATAAGCAGATTTCAAAAATGTAGTATCACTTTAAGTTTTACTTCCATTACCTTAGAAAAGCTAGTCTGGTTCTGTCCATAACAATAACCACCGATCGCACCTCTAAAAATTTACTAATCTAGACAATTTCTTACGCCGGATTTCCACTGGATGCGTTTCCGTTGCGGAACGGCAGCGCTGGTTATCCGCTGCGTGCTCCGCCGTCCGTCAATACCCACCGGCTGCGTTTGCTGTGCGGTGCGGTGCAGCTCCGCCGGAAGACATCTCGGTGCACTGCCATGATTAATATCTCCTCGTCCATGGTGTTCACGGGGTGAAATGACGTCTGAAAACCTCTGACCTGTTGACTTCAGGCCTGCCTCTGCCCATTATGACGTTTTCAAGGTGTAGTGCAGGGAAATATGATCCGCCGTGAACACTATGTATTTCATTTTGAAAATTAACCGGATGTTTTAATGTGTTTCTGTGCACGACTTCCTGCCCCGCACAATCTGCTCTGTGCTGAATTGCTGCGTTGTGCTCCGGCGTCCGGCAAAAATAGAAGTCCTGCGTATCTGTTGCGGAGGGCTCCGGAGTGCCGGAGCTGAGACGGAGCCGGAACGCAGCACAGCCGCAGCTGGTGGAAACACACACATTGACTAGAATGGAATCCTATCGGCTCCGCTGCCGTGCCGGAGCGGAGACGCAACCAACACGCATCTGGTGGAAATTGGCCTTTATTTGTGCTCCACTGGTTGCCTGGCAACCTCACTGGGACCAGACTCTAAAAGACAGAAAGATTGTGGCATCAGTGACGACATTCAAGGAGCCAGATTTGGTGTCAGTTCAGTTTGAGTTAATGGGGAGGGCATGGCAAATCACCTTATGTTCTGTATGTTATTTGTTGTTTCAACTTTATTGAAAAATCCTTCCACCAGATTAAAAAACACACATTACGTGATGGTTACTGACATTTATATCTAAATGCGACTGTTTGTTTTCTTGTTATTGGTCTCCAAACAGATCATGGCTCTGTCTCAAGCCCCTGTTTGGTCCAAGATAGCGAATGTTAGATCAGGATACATAAACAAACGAGGCAGGTCCGGTCTATTATCGCTGACCAGACTGCAGTTATAATTAGATCCGTTCTTAATAGCTCTGACTGGATATAATGATATGGCCTGTCAGTTGGAGACCAATAACAAGAAAAACAAATGTGCACATTGAGATAAAAACCATCAGTAAGCATCACATAATGTATGTTTTCTAATTTGGTGGAAAGGTTTTTTTAGTCAAAGATGAGTCTACAAAGACATGATGGGTTATAGTCTGATTTGACTTCAATAGAACTGACACCAAAGTCTGGCTCCTCGAACGCTGTCACTGACGTCATGTCCTTTCCTTCTTTCATAGTTTCCCTGTCAGACTCCAGGAATTTACTGTGCCTGGCCAAGAAGTAGTTCAGCCTGCAAATTTGGAAATCCTAGGATAGCGAAGGAATGAGCCGCCTTACTCTGACTAGCTAGTACTCGTTGCCTTGGTTGAATTGATTAGGTATAGGCAAGAGGAGTTGGATTGGTTAGGGTTGGTAAGAATGTCAGGGTAAGCCAATCAGAGTAGGGCTAGGCGGTATATCGATTTTTTGTTAGTTTAGTTTCTCTCCTGCGTCCTGTTTTTACATTAGATATCTGATTCATATCACTGTTTCATGTTCGCTATCAGCCGTATTAGAAGTTGCTGCTCAAAAACTCAGCATTTCCTAATTTTGCTGCTTCACAATAAAAGTTTTTACATAACAAATTAAGGGGGGACTTTTATTTTTAGGACTCTATAGGAATTAAAATATGTTTATTACAGAGTTAGCGAAACTTTATTAGCGCCTTTTCTTCAAGTAAAAGCAGAAACAGCCACAGTGAGATGTTGATGAGGAGCTGCAGACAATAGGCTCTTACTGCAACAGGTCACATCCAATGCGTAAACTTCTTTTACATGCCCTGCTGTGGAAAAACACGTGCAAAAATAACAGGGGACTTTAGCTGTGGATCAGCTTGCAACTGAACATGTAGCCCGCTTAGTAGAAAATACCGGGATATACATCGTCTGTCGCCATTCAGCCTGAAAATACAGAGATGAATTTTTGTCCATATCTCCCAGCCCTAAATCAGAGGCTATTCCTTTGCTATCCTAGGATTCACAAATTTGCGTCCAGCACACAACCCTTCGAAAAACCACGTTTTTAATGTTCATTTTTACACTTCAGTGACTGAGAGGACTAAACAAATGAAATATAACATATTAATTAGTGAGCTGCAGGTAGCTTCATATTTACTGGACAAGTATGAGAGCCGTTTTCTATCCAGACATCCCTCTCCTCAGCAACATTGTCCAGCTCCTCCTGGGGGATCCATGGGCGTTCCCAAGCCAGATGAGATATATAATCTATCCAGCATATTCTTGGTCATAACTCCGGGGCTTTCCTACCATTTGGATGTGCCAGGATATCCTCAAAGGAAGGCGCCCAAGAGGCATCTTGATGAGATGCTCAAATCACCTGAGCTGGCTCCTTTTGTTGCGAAGAAACAGTGGCTCTGCTCCAAGTTCCCTCTGGATGTCTGAGCTCCTCACCCTACTTTTTATGGGTGAGCCCAGCCACCCTATGGAGGAAACTCATTTCAGCCACGTGTATTTGCAATCATGTTCTTTCTGTCTCTACCTAAAGCTCTTGGCCATAGGTGAGGGTTGGAGTGTAGATCAACGTAGAGTGGTTTTGATCTTCTCATTCAACTCTGCAAGAAAGCTAATAAGCACATTTACCAAAATGTCAAAGAGTTTCTTTAAATACAGCCAGTCTCAGTGAAAATAGCTTGAACTTATAAATGTACTGTATGTTTTCCCATTGGTTACAACAGAAAAAAGATAATAAAGCTATTATATTGTAATTCACTGTGTATGACGGACTCTGTTCTTTAGATCTCCATCAATGGGCAGGTCCACAACGTTGGCACGGTTGTAAGGGTCAGCAACCACTACATGGTGGGCATTGTTCTGGGGATCCTGGCGGCTCTGGTGGCCGGGGCGGTGCTGGCCTTTGTTGTCATGAAGCACTTAAGGAAGAAGAAAAAAGGTGGGCTCCTCTTTGTCATATGGACCTTGGTCAGACCTGTTTATGCAGAGGCTACTGGCTGTGGGGATGAATTATGCAGTCTTTCAACTGGAACATCCCTGGTGTGGCCAAGGATGTACATGTGTTCATGTGTTGATGATTAAAAAGTGTTGTGAAATCTTTTTCAGCCTCCATGGTAGAGACCCGTTTGGCCCACAGTGCGAACCGCTCTATTACTAATAATGTGGATCTGTCGCCTGTTGGGGACTACAGGAGAGGTGACTGTCTAGCTAAGTGTTTATCATATTACACTGTAGTACTGTATAGACCGAATCACAATGTTTGTTTACAATAAATTCTTAGTAGAAAACCTCCACGTCACGTACATGAAATTAAATGGTGCTGAGTAAACAGAGCCTCCACTGATTCATTTTTAGCCACCTAAAAAAAGGCCCACTTAAAAAAAAGTGCTTTACCTTGCTGTCAGACAGCCCTTTTTAACAGTTGAACTGGAGCCGTTATCTCTATGCCACCAGACTCCATTGATATAAACAGTAATTTTACTTCGCAGAACACAGGAGTTGCTGATCTACAACTGACATGGTAGGTTAGTGTGAAAGCGGAGAAAATATTCTAAATATAGCGTGCACTTAAACTGATAATGAATTTTCCAAAGTGTGCCTTTAGGTGGCTAAAATAAGTTTTGCTGCAGCTCCTGTCCGCATAGTTCGAACCACGGTGTTTAACTATATATATTTAAACGTTACAGTTACAGCTTGAAATGACAACAGATATAAACATGTTTGTCAATTTCACATATCTCCGCTATTGGAATTATTAACCAGTTGTCCACCCAAAAGTGACTGTTGTTGTAAGCACGACGTCACAGTGATTTGGTCTATAGCAAATTTGCTCTTGACACACTTACCTTCGTCGCTCTCATTAATATACCCCTCTCTCTGGACTTTTACCAGTAGCATCTCTGAGTCCTCCTACCCCGCTGATGGGACCGGTGGTGTTCCCGAGCCTAAGCTACGCTGCAGGCAGCATAGATCCCACCCTCACTCCCCTTATGCCTGCAGAGAAGATCTCCATCTCCAGTTTTAGGCCAGAGCTGTTAGAGGAGGTGAAGGATGTTCTAATTCCTGCTGAGATGCTTATTGTGCAGCACCACCGGATCATAGGGAAGGGTAAGGAACCCCACTGCCTCTGTCTGAAACACTAAATTTGTTATTGAGCCTTGTGTAAGCTATGTCCTACCTGGAAGGAAGAGCAATAGTCCTGTGACATTCTGCCTTTTTTCCCCTGTAGGTCATTTTGGCACAGTCTATCATGGCTACTTCACAGACCACAACAACAGAGAAATCCACTGTGCTGTCAAGTCTTTGAACAGTGAGTAATATCTGCTTTAGGAGCGCACCTGAAAGTCTTCTCAGTTTCTCTGATGTGGAAGAAATTGCCACAGGATTTAGGATATTTCCTGAGTACCTTTAAAAGCAGCTTTTAAAACTTATTTTTCTTCCTTTAGATTTGAATCCATAATATTTATGTGTGTGTGTGTGTGTGTGTGTGTGTGTGTGTGTGTGTGTGTGTGTGTGCGTGTGATCAGGAATAACAGATGTGGAGGAGGTGGAGCAGTTTCTGAAGGAAGGTATCATAATGAAGGGTTTCCACCACAGTAATGTGCTGTCTCTGCTGGGCATCCTCCTGCCACAGGAAGGGCTCCCTCTAGTGGTGCTACCATACATGAAACACGGGGACCTGCGGCACTTCATACGCTGCGAGAAGAGGGTGTGACAGCAACATTAAATCATCTGATTTATGTACAGACATCTGTTTACTAACCAACAAACTGTACATTTCCAACTGTTTTAAATCAGTGTTTTTTTTGTTATGTGTTTAGAACCCTACCGTAAAGGATCTGATTGGCTTTGGGCTGCAGGTTGCCAAGGGGATGGAGTATTTGGCCCAGAAGAAGTTTGTGCACAGAGACCTTGCAGCGCGCAACTGCATGTGAGTCACCGAGATGTGCGGGGAAATCAGCACTTTATTCACTGCCATTAGGCCAGAGTTTCTCTTTGATTTAGTGGAGGGAGATGTTTCATGGTACAACTTTTTTCTGTCTTTAGGCTGGATGAGTCGTATACAGTCAAGGTGGCCGACTTTGGCATGGCCAGAGATGTTTTTGATAAGGAGTATTACAGTGTCCAGGATCACAGGAAAGCTAAGCTGCCTGTGAAGTGGATGGCCATTGAGAGTCTGCAGACACAGAAATTCACCTCCAAATCTGATGTGGTGAGCAAGTAAACATCTACTTCAGCATAAGTGAGATCTCTGCAGTATCCATCAAAGTTTTGAGGGACACTTATCAATGTTTCTAGGGGTCAAATTCAGTGTTTAATGCATGATGTGTTTATCTTGTGTCATGTGATTAAAGCACATGAGACAGATTATCTGTGAAAGGAATCATATTCCTCTGCCCCCTGGATTTGCTTCTAATGGCCTTACTGCACTTGAATTAAAACAAACATCAGAGCCGAGGAGTCACTAATGCAGCTGTCAATCATGATCTTGATGATCTTTGGTCAAACTATCCAACTAGGCTGACTAGTGCTGATCAAATATCAATCAAGATTCTGTTACTGTATTGCCTATTTCTTTCCTCAAATGTTTTCAGAAACATATTTCAGTGTACTGTTTAGCTGTAAAATGAGAAAGTTGGTCCGGCTGGTGGGCAGCGCTTGGTGCTATGTTTGACTATGTCCAACGTGCTGGCTGGATCATAAACTTTCTTATTTTACAGCTAAACAGTACACTAACATACTGTATGTTTCTGAAAACTGTGTGAATATATGGTTATAATCAATGTACTGTGATCCCCTGTCCTCAGTGACCCCTTGGGGGTTGAGAACCTCCATTGGGTTGCAAGGTAAATTTGAGGGATCACAAAATAATTTACGAGATAAGAAAGCAGAAAAACAAACATTTAATGCTGCAGAAATGTTTATTTATTTTGTCTGACTTTTTTTTCTAAACTTGAATTTTCTCTCTCTTCAACTACCTGATAATTTGAGCTCTTAAGGCCTTTAAAAATATTCAAATAAAACAAGGGTAAGTGGTTAAAATTGTTACAAACAGTATACATACATGACGATGAGGAGTCCTAGTTTAACATAGCTTTGGTTTTAAGGGGTCACCATCCAAAAAGTTTGGGAAACACTGCTCTACATTGTACTGTATTTTGCATTGATTGCCACTTGGTTGGATTATGCACAAAAACTTCTGCAGGTAGGGGAGACAGAAATCACTCAGTTTAACACCTTTAAAGTTGTTTATAAGTTTTTAACCTTTTCTTAATATGTGTGATCAGGAGTTCTGGTCTATATAAGTGTACTGGAACTTTTGCCTCTCCTGATACAGTGGTCCTTTGGTGTGCTAATGTGGGAGATGCTGACCAGAGGAGCAAGCCCCTACCCTGAGGTGGACCCTTATGACGTGACACATTACTTAATGAAGGGCAGGAGGCTTCCCCAACCTCAGTACTGCCCTGACCCTTTGTAAGTAGTAAGAATTATAGCATGATGATGCACACTATGTTGAATTAATCTGAGGAATAATTGTAAATCAGTTGCTGTTGCATAGTTTGCATACATCTATCTTAAAGCTTAACTGAATTAATAGCTGCTTTAGGATAAATACTAATACTACAATAACACAGATGTACAAGTGCGAAACGGAAGAACAAAGTCCATGTAGTAATAACGAGATGTACAAGTGGTCACTCAGTAGTGTGAAACCCGTAAATTGTCCACTACTTGGTATTCCAGCACAGTTATGCAATTCAGTTTGGGAGTTAATATGTCTACAAAACACTTAAAAGAACACTTCCTCTGTCACAAAACCACACACACACACACACACACACACACACACACACACACACACACACACACACACACACACACACACACACANCAAAACCACACACACACACACACACACACACACACACACACACACACACACACACACACACACACATACACACACACACACACACTGGTATGACTTAAATAAAAGCCACCATGTTTTTTTTAATGATAAATCCCCTGCACAGAGTTTTCTTCCCACCAACTTAAAGATTGATGGAGAATAAATCAACCATTCATACCCCATGTCCATGAGGCTTTGTCGTACCCTCAACAGGGGTTAAGAGTTCATGGTGAAGTGTCACTCACGGACCCATGTTGAACGCCAACACGGGACATCAAAGAAATAGTCAGACATTTTGAGAAATATTCTTATTTGCTTTCTTGATGATAGTTTGATTGATACCACTGACAGTTAAATGAAACCAGAGACAACTGACTGGTTAACTTATCTCAGCATAAAGACTGTAAACAGGTGGAAACAGCTGACCTTGCTATGCCCAAAGGTAACAAAATCTGCCTAAAAATTCTGGGTAAGGTAGCTGCTACCCCACAGAGATGTCTTCACTTATGCTCAGTTATTCTGGTGCAAGAAAAATAATTGTTGGGTCAGACAGATGTCAATCATGCAGGAGAAGTCTCATCAGGTGTAATAAGTAAAGACACCTAGGTAGGTGGACAGTGGGTGTAGGGCCTTTAACGTCCAGTAGCCTTGGGACAGATCAAAAACACAGATCTCTGCAGTTATAGTGTGATAGTGATATGCAGAATAGGACATGAATGTTAGCAAATGAAGAGAGACAGAAGAAATGTCTCAGTGTATCATAGGAAGTTCCCTGTCAGACTGGACTGAGTCGGCCATCCCCTCCTTGCTCAGACTCAGACTCTGTCCATGTTCTTTTTCCCAGGTATAGCATTATGCTCCAGTGCTGGGACCCTGATCCAGAGCTGAGGCCCAGCTTTGCTACGTTGGTGTTGGCTGTCTCCACCATCCTGTCCAGCCTAGAGGGAGAACACTACATCAGTCTGAATATCACCTACGTCAACCTGGACCAGCCGCGGCCGTACCCTGCCCTCACAGAGTCTGCTGACGAATACGACTCCACAGATGCTGAAGACTCGGACTCAGTCTCCTCCTGATCCACATTCCTCTTCCTCTCTCGACTTAAAACTGGTATTGGTGCTAACAGCAGGAGCACAAAAAAACTGGACCAGGTCACAACAGTGACTCTTACCACAAAGCATCTGAAACAGAGATACTGCTTACTGTTTGTGTGCATGAAAGTGGTAGTAAGATGTTTTCAGCTGGAAAAAGCACATCCTCGGGCAGCCATATTGGAGGTCCGTCACTAGCTGTTTGAGTTTTCAAACTCTGTCATCTTAAAAGTATTTAACAGACATTTATTTTCTGTTATTTTTCACAGCTACAGACACTAGTGTGTTAGCTAGAGAGAATGAAACAAGTCAACACTTGTAACGTATCCATCAGAAGCTAATTTGCATTAGCCTACACTGTTTTGCTAAATCAGCCTGCATGTTAGCTAGCTAGCTAGCAATGGCATAAAAACAGTTTGTTAATATTTGGCTAACTGAAGTGTTTTTAAACACCAAAGAACTGTACAAATAAAGGCCCAGGCTAAGGCAAGAGCCAGATTACCAAATCGTACTCATTGCTGAGCTAACCTGTTCCGGCACTACATGAGTCTTATTCAGATACCAGGTTTCTTTCTTGCTCAGCTGGTATTACTGTAGACATTATAAATGCAAAGTCTGTTCTTCCATATTCATGTCTAAACAGTGTTGGCTACAGTATTGAGCAGAGGTGTGGACTTGAGTGACAAATTTGTCTGCTTTAGACTTGACTCGCCAAAATAAAAAATTTCAGGGGACACCCGGGCCTTTATTTGCAAAGTGTCACTCAACGTACAAAAGATGCAGAACGACTACAACTAACTACCATGAAGTCTGTGTGTCTTGCTCCTATGTAGGAGAGGTAATGGGGCCCTTTGCATATCTGTGCCCCTGAGCAATCCACCCATGCCCATATTTTATTTACAAAATGTGCCACAATCAATATATTTCCCTTCATTTGCTGAATCAACTTACGTTAACACCATGTATTCCCAGCAAGCTGACACTTAGTTCTCCAGGTATACTTTGTTTGAGCCAGTCTGACATCATCCATAAGAGTTGCAGGAGAGAACCATGAAGGAGTAATGTTGTATTATTTAGCCCCAGTTGGAGAAAATGACACCAAACATAGTTGGAGAACAAAAACTATATCATATACTATACAAATAAATACAAAATGTCATTATTTTTTCACAATTGTTGTAAATGTATCACTACTCTGTTGTTAAAAGGGCATTACAGTTGGTGAAGAATGTGTTACGACTTGTTCAGGACTTGAAACATAAAGTTATGGACTTGGGACTTGGTTTGAGTGCAAAGACTTGACACCTACGACTTGGTCCCACCTCTGGAAAGGAGTCACAAAAAGCAGAGCATCTAATGAATTCACATAAGCTTTCTTGTGCTACCTGCAACACAGTGCACTGTTTCAGCAGCAGAGCCCATATTTGAGTGTGACATTCCCACATTTGCTTTTAATTCTTTTGCAGTGTCGTGATTGTTCTGTATATTTTGGATCATTCTTCTTGAAGGCACAATGTTCTGAAAGACACCCTGTTGCTTGTATTTCTGTCACAATGTCTTTGAGATAGAGTAATAAATTAAAATATTTATTTGTTTATAGATTTATCTCATGCTGTGGACTTGGAGTAAATATGGGAATTTATGCAAACCATTTGCAGTTGATTTTTGACACTTTTTGTCTTTTGTTGCATTTTCCACTAGAGGTCAGCATTCTGTTAGAAGTCCTCTTCATTGCCACTGCCCTGCTCCTGAAGATGTTTCTAGCAACATGGATGCAGCAGTCTTTATGTGTGCATTGCTTTTGCTGTAGCATAGCAACATGAATGACCCAGGTCTCTCCCCTTAGCTCTGAAAAACAACTAATAAGCCCTCGAGATGCCACATGAGATATTAAACACAGACCAGAACAACACAACAGACCAGGCAGGTATGTTTACCTCTTTTCTTCCTCTTCCATTTGTTCTGCCTTCAGACATTTGGCAGGAGCAAACTACTTTATTTTTCAATTAAACGAGTTGAAGAAACAGCCAACATAGACAAACAATCTGTCAATCTCGCAAACAAACCAAACAAACATTTCACCAACATACAGTAGCAACCCCCAGCGCTGTAAACAGACGTCACACACAACAAGCACACTTCCCCCACAACAAAACCGGAGTCAAATAAAACGAAATAAACATCATAAAGTTTTCTCTTTTTTCATGTTGCCACGAACAAAAGTCAATCCCCGTGAGGTGGGGTCTTTGATATAGAGAGAGTGAGCCCAGCTTTCGTTGTCAAAATGTGTGTGTGTGTGTGTGTGTGTGTGTGTGTGTGTGTGTGTGTGTGTGTGAGGCCACATTTTGCTGGGTGCAGAGTCCACAGTAGAGAAGAATCAAGACAGCCATGATCCCCCCTGCCGTTCTCTCTCTCCTCTCCGTGTCTCTTGTTCCCTGTTGTATTATCTGGGCTATAAAAAGTGCAAGACCTGTGAAGAGTGCTGCCGTCAGCTGTGTGACCATAGCTTTTCTCCTGAGCTGGGTTCACCATTAGGTCCCATACTGTTGGCCTTCTAATGTATCCCATACACATACATATTCTTTTTCTCCTTCCCATCTTCTGTTGCGATTGTTTATGTGGACTTCAAATACAGAGATAAGACGGTTGATGCTGGTTGATCATGATGCAGAGAGTGTGAGCGATTTATGTCTGTAAACTGCATGTGTTATATGGCAGCCTCATTAGAGGGAACATGAATAACCATTGCTCGAGTGCTGTGTCAAGTTTGGAGAGAGGGAAAGCAATCTGTGAGATTGGCCATCTGAACAAGACTTTTTTGAAAGCGGTAGGCTAATTATTTCCATTGCTATGTGACGATGGCAGACCCTCACAAATAAGTGCTGGAACCGAACTGGGAACTCTTGGAATCTGTTCCAGTAGAAACCAGCATAAAAGATGTCCTGTGCAAAACCCTATGGAACCAGTGAAGCAAGACTCTCATCATATGTGCAGCACAGTGCAGCAGGAGACTGCTTAAATGACAAGAAATAGAATTCTTTTTGACACATTCAGCATTTGCATTCAAATAAGCTTATTTTGCATGAGTGGTATTACCCTCATGAACCCTGAAACCCAGCCTGAATACTGTCAGAATCACTTTTCTTTAACAATTCATCCTGAATCTATCCATCCTGTGCAGAAAGGTTTCACTGTGACATCACAGTTAAGTTGGTGAGATAAAGCTATTTTTAGATAACGTTTCAGTTGAAGATCCGCTCTCCTTTAAACTGGTTAATACGTTGCAAAAATAATCCCAAATAATTTATCTGTTGAATTTCACAACCTTGCACTCTCAGCCTCAAATATTCGTGGTGAATAAGTGAATTTATGAGAGGTGCACAGAAATCATTCAGCATAATTAAACTGCATAGCCTTTGGGCCTTAATGTTTTTGTAGTGGCTGTTAGAGGCAGACGTTAAGAGGAAAATATTTTTGTACAATGTTCAACCATAATTGGTGCATCCAGCTCTCCCTGCTCTGAGCACTTATTGCTATATTTCAATTTACAACTTTCTGTGTGCCGAGAGGTTTTCCTGGGACCATACACTACACTCTGTAAATTACACTAAATGAGGTTAATGTATGTCCCAGTAAGCGGGCTTGGCTGTTCCTCTCACTTGCAGCAAATTTATGGTTTAGAGCACTATTTTCATAGTTAATTGTTACATATTGCCTCTTCATAGTATAATCATTATAAATTTTGTTTTTATAGCACCTTTCATACATACAATGCAGCTCAAAGTGCTTCACGTTAAATGGCACTAAAAAAACAAAACAATAAATTATCATTGGTCTTTACTGGTCATACATTTAATATTGCGCTCAACAGTCTAAGGCAGTGGTTCCCAACTGGTGGGTCGCGGACGTTTCAAGTTTGTAAGAAATACACTTTATTTTGAAGTACAATGAATTTCTGGCACAGAGCTTTTATTTTAAAGTGCATAATGGACAGCTACTTAACAGAGACAGCAAACTAGCTCCACAACATGGCCTACACAAGTATGATGGTGAATATATTAAACTGTGTTGACCTTGAACCAATGACTAAAGAGATATCTGCACCCCGTGGCTGGACCAGTTGGGAACCACTGGTCTAAGGCAGCGTCTTTGAGTATAGAGGGAGAGACAGTATGGATGTCTCTCATATGTTTATGGTAAAACTTTGGGAGCTGAGTTTTGTACAAAGCAGAGTCTATTCACAAATTTTTAGGGGGTAGGGTGGGATAATTCAAATTATTGATGTTGCTCTAAGCTAGCCCTGTCGCACATATTTGGAAGCCATTTAGAACCATTTAAGTTGTAGTGCTATGTCCCAATCATCAGGTGACGGACCCCCAGTGTTGTCTACAATTACATTCTGTTACTATCTTTGGATCTCTTTGTAATTTTGGGATAATACAGCATAAACTCAAAATGGTGGAGGGAAGATGAGCTGCACTAAGTACCTCAGAATTAGATTTTAAATTCTATTGTTCTTAGAAAACCAGACAGACTAAATATGTATTTTTCAACTAAATGAGATATTAGAAAGAAATGTACAAGACAAAAGTTATGAAAATCTGGATAAAAGTGTTTTTGTAGTTTAAGTGTTGCCTGAATGGCTGTGAAAATATACAGTGTATTGTCAAGCAGAGCATGTGTAATGAAAAAAGGAGGGACCAAGTAAGTAACCCTGTGGAACACCATATGAAATGGGTATTTGAAAGATGCTCACCAACATTTTAAATAGCTTTATATTAATACAACAGTTGGTTTGAAAAGATAAATGTAGAATAAGGGAACTCGGGATTTCAATGTATTTGCTGACTTGATTGAAAACCCTACAGTTTTTTGTCTGTTCCTGAAATGTCTTAGCCATTTAAAACCCCACTTGACCTTTAGTGTTGACCTGTTTGATATAAATCTGTGCGACATGAGCACTTTGCTAGCGACTTGCAGTTGTTATGTTGCCTACAATCTGGCAGTGTAGATATGAGCCTTTCATGAGCAGCCTCAGCCTCTGAGCGGCCATGCCTTGCTCTGCTGAATGGAGCCCTGCAAGCTGCAGCAGATGAGAAGAATGAAAACTGTTGATAGGCCAATGTCAGTTTTGTATCAGGAGGAAAAACTTCACTCCCTTGAGAGTTCTGGCCTGCATCTGTAATACAAGTCATTAATAATTTACACATCATCTTTTCTTTTTTACAGGGAGAAATCAAACTTTTTTTTTCCTCTTCAGCCTATGTTGACAGCAGAAAGCAGATTCGCTCCATCAAGCTGATATTGGTCCAAAACCTGAGCTTGAAATATAGTGATGTTAAAAGCTATTGATTTTACAGCATCATGCCTGACTTATTTTACCCAGGAGGCAGAGTATGATGTCAAGACATACTGATGTTTTTTTTGTTTTTTGTTTTTTATCTGGGGGGACTTTGCATAAATTTGAAGAAGGTGAAGGAAGAAACTAGTGTGAAAAGTGTGAAAGATCTTTCTTTCAATTCCAAACAAACTTCAGTCACCACTGCCAAAAAGGGGTATATTAGAAAATGTAAACACAAGCAAATTTTGTCTGCTCCCAAGTTCAAGTAAATTATCTCTTCCTTGTGGTCATCATTTTCTTTTTAAAAATGCCTGTAAGTATACATCATATTTTGGGAAAAAATGTGCTGAGCCCCTTCAGCAGTTTTCAGCTAATCTCTTCTTTTTCATTACAAATCAAAATAATTGAAAATAAGATTGGATCGCCCCCTACTTCTCACTTTCTGTGGGACTCACAGCTATGTCCTGATCGAAAATGGAGGAGGGGATTAATGATTTCCTGCCCCCATTAATCTCTATCAAGCTGTGGCAGGCTTCTCAGTTGTCCCTAGATAGTAGTAAATTGTAAACAGGACAGCAAAGAAGAGAGTCCTTCAGGTCCATTTACACCTCGATGCCAGGGTGCAGAGTGTATTAAATCATTGAAGTGTGAACTGTGCATTAAAGTAGTCAGGGGTCCTTCTGGAATACAGAAATGACTGATAAATGCATACTGGCTTGGATTGCCATTACAGTTTTGGTTGCACCAACAATAGAAGAGAATTCCTTTCTTTCTTATTGATCTTCCTAAAAAACAGTGTAGCATCATACAAAAGTAATCCCCCTCAATCATCACTTATGAACCACAAGAAGTATGTGGCTGTGTATTTATCTGCAGAGACCCTTTGGTTAATTTCTAATTAGTTTGCTGTGTTTGGGATGTTCCTGGGCACGGCATGCAAGTGAGGCCCAAATATAGGCAAAACTCCAAGTAGACAAAGCAGGGGGTGGCTTTCAGTTTTACTTTTTCTGGTGTTACTGTTTACCAGCCTCACAAAACCGCTAGCATGGCTGTAGACTCTTCAGTCTTGTTTGTACATAAACCAGAACTCATTCGAATAATTAATATCAACATAAAAAGTCATCATTTTTAACATTTGGTTGCCAACCATTCTTAGAAATTAGTATCTTCCTTGGTGATGCTCTGCATGGCCATAGTACAGTAACCTTCACGTCTGACTTGCTTTGAGGGCTTTTTGCCTTCAGTCTGGTTTCCCTTAACACACCCAGTTGGGTTGAGGTCAGGTAACACGGCCAGTCAAGAATATACGCCCTTTGGCCATAAAAACATGACAATAATGTGTTGCTCAAACTACAATTTGAACTGACTTAATTCTAATAATTGAGGATTTGCAGTCTAATCTTGTTTCTAGTGAGACACCTGCAACAGCTGCTGTATTAACTTCAGCTGAAAGGCTGATAGCTGTTTACCTTGTCTTTTATTCAGCTAATTTATTATTGCGGAATCATGTTTCAAATGCCAGGTAGATGGATGCTCTGAGCTTATAATAATTTGGTAAAGACAAAACTAGTGACCTTATGATTTACAAGAGAAAAAAAGATAAGATGAACAAATGACTGTAAATATTATTCTCAACATTTAATATAGGGTATTGATATGTGCTTCAACTTGTGGTTGGTGACCTGACATGGTTTCCTGTGCAGCTCACATCTTGGGTGAAATGGTTTTAAGGTGATTTTACTAAGCAAGTCACCATGTTCTCAATAAGCCCAACTCACACAACCTGCAGAGCTGTCTGCACCTGCCTTAAAGCATTTTGGATTTTAGATGTATGGACTAGAGTTCCAAACCAAGCTGTGATATCATGTCCAAAAATGGTTTCTAGCATAAGAGAGTGGAAAAGCTACGTCTACTCTCAACCCAAAACGTCTATAAAAACGCATTGTAAGTAGTAAGCAAAGCATGACAAAGTCCATATGGGGTTTAGTATAACTGCATATTATTTGAATAATTTATTGCCCCAAGCAAAACATTTATTGAATCTGATGTTAATTAGAGTCAACAAAACAGTCTTTAGGGGCTTCATGTCCTAATATCCAAAAGCATCACAGCTGTCCTTCAAAGAAAAAAAATAGCTTGAAGAATACTGAAAAGTTGTAAGTGTAAATACCAAGCGGCAACCTTCAGGGCTGAAAAGTAAAGCCAACGTTCAAGTGCCAAAAACTGCAGTTCCTTGAATGGCCACTTGATGCTGGTTTCAAAAATGAGTCAATCCCCTCAGACCACCATGTTCAAATGCCAAACTTTACAGCAGAAATAAACATGTTTACAGCCTGGTACAAAAAAAGGTTTTGGGGGGCATCTGTGGCTTAGTGGTAGAGCAGGCACCCCATGTACAAAGCTGTTGCCGCAGCAGCCCGGGTTCAAATCCTGCCTGTGGCCATTTGCTGCATGTCATCCCCCCCCCCTCTCTCTCCCCCTCTCACGCTCACCTGTCCTGTCCATTAAATGCCCAAAAAAAATCTTAAAAAATGTTATTAAGGCCTAAAGTTATGTACAACTATGAGTGGGGCACCTTTGAGAGCTACAAAGTTCGTAAAGTCATGTAACATGCTGTAATCCCAGATTCACAGAGTATGAGTTTTTCTGGTAAGTGAATTTTGTTTCAGTGATTTTAAACCTGTTTTTTGTTAGTGAAAATAATCATGACCATTAGCATTATCACAGGTAACTATAGCTGTAAATGCACTGTGCTAACTAAGCTAGCAGCTAGTGTTTGGGTTTCCACCCTCTTGTTCAAATATGGTCACTTCTGGGAAATGCTAAGTTTGGGGCTTCAAAACAGGAGTCCACACGCCAATGGTTGACGTCACGGTGGCTACATCCATTATTCATACAGTCTGTGCTATACACAGAGAGGGAGTCATCGATCCCCTGTGTCCTGTTTGGGAAAAAGTGTGATCATTAGGTTCGAGTAGACTGAAAATCCCTGTTTCTAGCACCTCCTTGAATCCAGGTTTTAAATAATTCAGAGGGCAAAAGTAGCCTCTACTTAGTACGCCCAAGGTGAACCTAATAAAGAGGAGTTCACTGCAGTGTAAAAACCCTGAACTGTGGTCAAAGGTGAATTTCTTGCTGAATATTAGCATATGTCCTTGTCCTTGGTTGAAATAAGTAGTCTTTTGGAGGGTTAACATCAGTTGCTGTAGCGCTGGTGCTCAGTGGGTAATCCTACCAGACCAATGCCGACCTCAGCAGGGCCGGCCTGTGCCTATATGGGGGGTGAAGCAGTGGGATGCAAGGAGATGCTGAAAAACATCTACAGTAAATCTTCCCCAAGCAAATAAATATTGACAAAAGGGTTCACATAATACATCACAGCCTTCACAGCATATTGAATTAATGATACCTTGCCCAAAGCAGAGGATGTTTAGAGAGTTCTGTTTTCAACAATACTTGGATCACCTCGACTTTGGCTTAAGGCATGCTCATCTTCTCATCTCATTTGGTTGTCTTATCCTGAATGCGGCACACTAAATAAAAAAAGTCCCTGCTTATTCTTAAGAAACAGAATGTCACATAAAGCTCAGGTTAGAAACTCATCATTACCGGCAAAGGACTCACAAAACAAACAAAAAAAAACAACAACCCAAAAACAAAAATGAAGGCTACAGGATAATGAATTGGTCAACCTACAGAAAATTTAAACCTTTAATTCTCCACAGCCTCTGCCAGCCTGTGTTTACCTCATTACACCCATCTCCAGGGTCAAGGAAAGTTCAACCTCTCCCCTCATGCTAAAGCTTATTATTTTCATTACTAGTTAGGCCATTGAATTGTTATGCCCCTTGGTTCCAACTGCACATATAATGTCTTCTTCAAAATACACTGCCATCAACATTCATCTCAAGAAACCTCTGCTTCCTTGTCTCTCTGCTTTGTGTCCTTAAAGACACAAAGCTGGTTGCAGCTACACTGAAGTGTAAGAGCTGCGTATCAAGCCCAGCAGCATCCAGAAATATTCCCTGTGTTAAACATTTAGCCATTCACCATTACTAACTCTAATCGGCTAAAATGTGCTTTGTTTGGCCATCAATATAGGAATGAGTCACCGAGAATAGCCTCCAGTGGGACAATAGTCTGGTACCAGCAGCCGAAGGCAGAGCTCAATTATAGCAGGCTTTGTGTGTGTCCTGTTCCTTGAGTCTTGTATTGTATTTCTTCTTCTTACATAGCAAAATGAATGATAAACCCATCTTTTTGGACATCCGTGTCACTAATTTGTGCCTAGGGGTGCACAGGGTGATAACAGTGCAACACAATAGGAAACGAGAGAGCACATATTTGGCTCATCTGTATAATTGTCACACTTGGTAATGGAAGTTCTCAGCTATTGTGCTTCTTTGCTTACTTTGATTAAATTTTCTTTTCACTCTACACCCTTTATCTTATAGGGAACTGATGGTGTGATAGAGAGCCCAATTTTCCCCAGTAATCATATCATCATAACAGTTAATCAGTGGCAGCAGGGTGCATGTGTAAAGCTATTAGGCTGGTTTAGGTTTATTGGATGAGATTCAGCCTCTTGGTAATGACTTGTTTAAAGTGGTGTGATGGGGCTGAGAAATTGGAATATGCTATTTGCTCATCATACAGTACTGTACATGCATTTCAAAATATACTGGATGAAATTGTCTGGAAATAGCAAAGCACACCATATCAAATTGTAGCTCTTGGAATGGATTGCATGGATTTTGGAGAAGGATGACTTCAGCAGTGAAAAGTGTTTGATAAGAACATAAATACTGTATTGGCTATAATTGATTTTTGTTCTTTAAAGCCGCTACAAGGAACTTTTAACTGGATATGCAAAAGTCTCTAATTTCTGCTGATGTCTGTGCGTGACCTACAACAACAAATGAGACCATCAGTGTGAAGATAAGCTATGTCTATATAGTGTATATCCATACCTTTAGGAAACTGTCTCTGGGTCCGCCCCAGGTCGCTTCCAGGACGAAACAATTTATGGCACTCAGACAGCACACGTCATCTTACCTAGCTGCTTACATTTATAGTGACTCTTATAAATAGTTGCTATTCCTCCTCCTCGACCCGACGTCCGCGGGGAGTTAAAATAGCAGCAATCATCAGGTAAAAGTTCTGTGAAAGCACTGGACTCACCAACAGTCAGCCACGTCTCAGTCACACAGAGAAAATCCAATCCTCGGGAAGTCAGGAAATCCTTCAGGATAAACGTTTTGTTCGCTAGCGATCTAGCATTTACCAGCCCAATCCTGGCAGGAGCCGGCGGGTCCACGGCGTTAGCTGTCCGGGGAGCCACACACAGAGGCCGCAGGTTGCTCAGATTCACCCCGCGCCAGCGGGGACTAGGAGAGCAGGGCCGCGGGGCTGGAACACCTCATCTGGGCCGACAACAGATACCAGCCAGGCGTCGACGGGGTCCAGAGAGTGCTGAGAAATAAAGAGGCGAGGCACCGCTCCATACTCAGTCCAAGAAGCCGTGGAAGTGCTCGCCAAACAGGCCCTTCAGCCCTACCAGCCGACCGCTGCGTTTACCCCGGCGGCAGTGGCGCTTACGCCAGAGAGGTGGAGCTGGGGCGCGGCAGAGGTGAGCTGGGATCCCCGATAGGAGTGGGGGCAAAGTTTTCCCATCTTGTTGTTTCAGTCATCCCCAAAACAAACACATGCGCGAGCCAGGTAAGCATCTTTACGACAATACGTGCTAGAGCTCATGGGAAATGTAGGCTTCATTCCGGCAAAACACTACCGCTTTTGTCCACAGGGTCGCCAAAATCAACTCAAAATGAAAGTTCCTTGTAGGGGCTTTAATAACAATGTACGAAATGACAATATGAAAAATATATGCTGTGACAGTTGACATTGTGATGAACCTACATAGAATTATCACAATTATCAATTATTGCAGGTTTAAGAGTCCAGTATGTAGCATTTCTATTGGCAGAAATGGAATATAATATTTATAACAATGTTTTCATTAGATTTTGATCACAGGAAAATGAGCCTTAGAATGAGCCATTTATTTCTACATACAGAGCAGGTCCTCTTTTATTACAAGCAAGTAAGTAAGTACGTAAGTAAGGAAGGAAGGAAGGGAGTAAATAGGTGAGTAATTAAGCCTAAGTATGTAAGTAAGTAAGATAGTAAGTAGACCTAATCAAGTGAATAAATAAATAAGTAGGCTTCAGTAAGTAGGCAAATAAGTAGGCCTAAGTAAATAAGTAAATAAGTAAGTAAGTAGACCTAAATTAGTAAGTAGGTAGGCCTAAGTAAGTAAATAAGTAAGTAGGCCTACATCATTATGCAAGTAGACCTAAGTAAGTAAGTAAGTAAGTAAGTAAGTAAGTAAATACATAGTTAGCTAAGTAAGTGGTACTAAGTAAGTAGCAACTAAAAATAAGTACGTTTTTAAGTAAGTAAAAGTAAGTAAGTAAGGAAGGAAGTAAATAGGTGAGTAATTACGCCTAAGTATGTAAGTAAGATAATAAGTAGGCCGAATCAGGTAAATAAGTAGGCCTAAGTATGTAGGCTAAGTAAGCAAGTATGCCTAAGTAAGTAAATAAGTGAGTAAGTTAGTAAGTAAGTGAGTAAGTAAGTAAGTGAGTAAGTAGGCCTGAAGGACATAAATACAGACTTAGGAAGAATAGAAACACAATAACGTAGAAAGAAATCAAAATAGAAGTAAAGGCAAGACTTAACAGGTCAATCTTAAGCTGCTTGTGTCCACCTGATGAATGTAAGTACACAAGTCATGTTAGCTCTGTTTTGGTCAGGTAGTCACTAACGTTGTCTATCTCCTGCTTGTGCTGAGCAGGTAGTGTACATTGACAATAGCAGTGAGAGTAAACCAAAAGGATAAAATTAAACTTAAAGTTATCACACGAAACTCTGTAAAGGCTCAGGGAACTGCTGAACTACTGTTGGATGATAATTGTCATTATCATCATGATAAGTGTCCCCTTTCACATTAAACATACTGTAGTAATTTCATCTATTGCTATTATAAGAATATTGATTATAGCTGCTTTAAGTACATTTTCGAAAAATACTTTTGCTTAATTAAAATTTTCATGTAGGACTTTTACTCATGATGGAGTAATTTATATTGTTTATTCCTACTTGTACTTTAGGCAAGGATCTGGAAAATTCTTCACTACTGGGTGTGTCTGTGTTTTCATTTATGACACAGCCTTGTCATCACTGTGTTTGAGGCCAGTGCTGCAAATATGAAATATCTGTAGAAATCAGTATAATGTTTGTCTGAGTCAGCATTGCACCACATTTTCTGATGTTTCCCTCTAATCAGAACAACTTTCTGTGAGGGTGTGAGATCTGCATACACAAACAGCTAGCACCAGCTGTATTTCTCATGCATGGGGAGCTGTCCTCTCCTCAAATCTCACACATGGAAAAATTTGGTAATGAGGAAGTATTTCATATTCATGCTGTCATATACTTTATGTAGGTCTACTGGTATTCAATATTTTAGAGATCACATCTCAACAAGTTCCCATTCATCATCAGGTACAGTATGTGTCTGTTTTTCTGCTGAGCTGACTAGTTGACAAGCACAGGATACGAGCCTCGTAAAGAAAGCATCAATCATGCAAATCCTCTCCGGGGACCAGCCTGTCTCTTAGCACACTCTGCTCACTCAACATAATCAATAACCCACCAATGAGCACCACATTCAGTGACAGAAATCGTTTTTTTTATATGAGTGTGTTATGGCAGCATCATGCTGACATTCTCTCTCGCATCAGCATCCATTTTTAATCATGGTATCTGGCCTTGCTGCTGCTCATCAAGTACATCAGCCTCCTGTCAGAGTTTGGGCTTGCAGAGAGGGATAAGAGCTCTTACTGCTGCTATGTGGAAATAGATGTGCTGGTACAACTGCCTACCTCTCCTGGACCATCTGTGGAGTGGCAGTGCTGGGTGACTATTATATAAGGCATTCACAACAGGCCCTTTCTTTCCCACGTTATGCTAACAAGTCCTTCAAATAATTTGAATTTCTGTCTCGAAATGACTGTAAATGTGTTTTGTTATTCAGTGTCTAGCTCTTCCGGCTGAAACAGTTTTCCTTTTTGGCTGATGTCTTTGTTGTGGCAGTTTTTGCATAATGTAGGTATCTGTTTCTCAGTTTTGCATTGAATTACTTTCTCTGTTGTACAGCAGCAAGATATTTTAACATATTTTTGACTCCGCAGCTCTTTAACAGTAAATATGAAATGTCTCAGTATTCAAATCAATTGCTAAACTAATATTAAGATACAATTTACCATTTTGTATTTTTTGCGGTCTGTGACAGAAAAAATTGCTGTGTTTGTGTTTGATAATTTCAAGCTCAAATGTTGTGTACGGGGTAATGTAAATGAAAATTGTGACAATTGGGATTTTTTTAGTGGATGTGTGTAGTCAGTAAGAAATACGTCCAACATTCACTCCTTTTAGCTCAGTTTTTGTTCCCTCTTTTTTGGCTCTTTAGTTGCTAAATGTTCCACTATGTTTACCAGTCAATTTACTATCTGTGTCTTTCTGCCATGTGGTGCTGAGCAGGTAGTGTTCAGTTGGGTTTTACAGCTTTCAAACTGAAAACAGCTGCCTGTGGTGCGGTGGCTGAACATTAGGAGCACTATGGGAGACGTGACAGTGAACCAAAACAAGTTGTGGGCTGGACAGCTAAGCTGAAAGATCGACAAAGCTCAGCATACTGCAGAGTTGTGTGATCATTTTCTGTGAGGTCATCACTACAGGCAACCCTAGTCACATATACGTATTCACATGCTCTGTTGCCAATATGGAAATACTGATTATTTACAGTTTAAAGTATTTAGTGTCTTTACTTTTGATGGAGGCTAGCAGTTTCCCTCTTTCAGCTCAGTGAGGCTAAACAAACAAAACTGTGGGTTTTCTTCTTCTCCTGTGATTGATGTGGTGCCTCCAATGAACTCTTGATTGTCTGTTTGTGTTTCCGAACCCATGATGAAGAATCTAAATCATTTCAAATGGCAGAAGGTTCAACTGCAAAAAACAGATTTTTAGAAAACGTTCGATTCCGTTTTTACTGTGTTAGTTTTGTTATATGTGCAGCTGCGGTAGAGACAGTAATTTGTTGTCTTGTTTTAGCGGTGACATTGCTGTTTCCTGTAGTGTTTACCAGCCAATCAAAGTGCTCGATGCAAAGTGCTACACAAAGAAGATGAAGACTGATTGATTGCATAGTTTTTTTAAAAAAAGCTGGTAAAAAGAGCAGTCACTTTACCCTCAGTAAGTCAAATTTTGTGTGTGTGTGTGTGTGTGTGTGTGTGTTCAAATAACTATAAAGGTTTACATTAGAGTGATCTCTCCAACCCACGATGTTTGTTGCCAACTGTTCAACATGTCGATGGATCTGTAATGATTTGGGGAGCCATCTAGTGAGTCATTTTGTCTGATAATTACACTGCATGGTTGTATATCTGCAAAGGAACATGAGGTCATTTTACACAAGTAGCAGTAGCACCCTGGGGTGCAAACACTGTTCCCTCATGATGGTCCCATCTTTCAGATGATAATGCTCCCATACAAACTGCAAAAGTGGTTTCCGGGAACATCACAGTGATGCTCTGGAGGGTTTTTCTTCTTGATGAAAGGTCCAGTATCCACTGAACATAGTTCAAGATGTTGTGACAGCTGCACCAGGCACACTGGAGCCTTTCTGAAAATAAATCCCTACTTCTTATTCATTATTAGATATTTATAATGTTATTTCAGCAAAAGTTCAGCAAAATGATGAATGTCAAAATAGTTAATAATTCCTTGTTCTCACTAATTTCTTAAAGCCTATCTCAGTTTATCATCCTCCAAAATGTAAATTGATTAACTAGGACTGAATGCTAATTTTACACTCTGCTTATGACTCATGTTCACTCAGACATTAAGGAGATGGCTATAGGGAACTTAAAACAAAGCTCAGAAAGGGAAATATGCACGTAATCAATAGCACCATATAAATCAACTGATACTTGGACACATTAAGGCTTGTTTTGTTATTTAGCCTGGAGCTGGCTGACTCTGACAGAATTCAAACGAGTCCACTGGGGAAGAAGATAGTCACAAAACAGAAAGTGTAATTAAAAAGAATGTCTTTCAAATGTAGGTGCCAGCCAATGCTGCGGACGCAAGAGACGACAGTGGGAGTCATGGAAACAGTGGTGGATGTAGACAGGCAGCATGAATAGGAAGATAAAGACAATAACCTGTCAAAGGGCTCTGGTGTGTTTGTGTTTCCTCTTTGTCTCTGACCATAGTGATGTAAACCTGGACAACAGCAACAATCATGTACAACCTATGGCCAAACATGGACATTATCTTTTTACAAAGTCATTATGTTCTTAATAATGAAGCTGCTCTGACCTTTGACCTCATAACACCAGCCATCTGCATCATCAAAGGTTCAAGAACAGACCATATACATACCATAGATGTTGTTCGTGCTCTTTGGAAGCAACCGTGCCTGCCCACATTCCTGTAAAAAGACATTTGTGATCCGCACAGGATTAGATATACGAGACTTCCACCCCTTAAAAAATTAGCACTCATCGCCAAAACTAATGAAAACCTGAAGCTCTTCAATCCCTGCCATGGCAATTTGCATAATAATTACAACATAGCAAAGACAGTGGGGGAGGACAGCAAAACAAACCCCTGCCATCTGAATAAGTATAATTCAGCATACAGTAAAAATAGCTGTGTCTTCTTCCCAAAAGAGTCAGGCCTCCGTGTTTTGTCTCACTACTTGATAGTACAGCTGTCCACGAGTGTCTGAAGGGATGTCCATCTCACTATGGAGTTTACTTCAGATAAAAAAAAACAAAAAACCTCCTCGTAGAAAAAGAACAATGGAACGCCAACCAAAGTCGGAATTTCTACTTTTAAACACTATGTTCCAGTTTTACCCCATCTACCCCAACTTCATGCAGACATAGCTGTCTGACGTCACACAACAATGGCCGCACCCATGGAGGCAGTCATTGTAAATGGTAAACCATCAACTAAAAGGCAATGTTAAGTATATTAGCCTGTATCTAATAAAAAAAGAAATATTGGAAAACCAGCTCTGCATTTAAGTTTATGTCAAAATATGTTGCCAGTGCTATCTGGTAGCTGGTTACACAATTTCTGAAAGTTATCTTCTCTGTGCAGCGTTTTTGGGAAAACATTAAAAATCGACACATTCTCATCCCAACTCGCCAAATACCGCCACTTTATCAGTGGACACACACATCAAAATATAATGGGCTAAGTACCCTCCTGCATCAGTTTTTGACATTCGGTGATGGTGTGTCAATTCATGCTTGTTACATGCATTGTGTTTTTTCAAGCTACAATTCTATTATCACAGGACATGTACAGTCTCTGCTCGTTACATGCATAAAGTCTTTTTCAAAATAAAGTCACAATGTAGGTAAAATACCTTGTTCTTAGGTTTGTTTCCTTAAGTTTAGGCAGCAAAAGTCCGTGGTTAGGTTTAAGCAACAAAAGCATGTGGATAGATTTGGATAAAAACAGGATGGCTTGGCTTAAATAAGGATGGCTCTTACTAATGCCATGTCACTTCACGTGACATAGTTCATGTTACATATGTCCCTACCATAGCATGCTACACAATGAATGAATGAATGAATGAATGAATCATTTACTTGTCACATGGAATTATACAAGGTACAACTTCAGTGAAATGTGATCCCATCAGCTCCTTTAACTTGTCTTCTAATGATCTAACTGTCCACACATCCCTACCTCATCAAGGCGATCCACAGGGTCACTCTTCCTGAACACAGCAGTGCCTCTGCATGGTGAAATTTTATAGCAGTTATTCACAGCTGGACCGGGAACATTTACATTCCCGCTGACACACCAGTCCTTATTTACCTTAAAATACTTGCCTCTTCTCCTCTCACCAGAGTCCTCTTTCCCAGCATATTGGCATATAAAAAAGAAGCCACCTAGTTGAATTGCACTGTCCAGGGGTCTCATTTATAAATCAATGCATAGGATCTACTAAAAATGTAAGTACGAACAATAGCCTAAAATGGCGTGTGCCAAAAAATATTTGACAGTTTCTACAATCAGGCTTCCCCCTCACCATCTGCATTGCCAGTTTTCCGTCTCCAAAATGTTCGTAAGCTTGGGTCAAAGGTTCTCCCGTCAAGTCTCTTTTTGGAGTATGCCTCTTTCAGGCTTTATTTTATGCGTATGTTTATAAATGACACCCCAGGATTTAGCCAAGTTTCCATGAATCAAAGTATAATCTCATACATGTCTGTACAATGGCTAGCAGAATGCTAGTTCAGCTGCTGCACGTTCTCCATCTTTTCCTTGATGTTCACTGATGTTTACATTTGAAAACACCTACCTGACTAGCTAGCAGCTAGTCAGCTAGAAGGTGGCAGGAGGAGGGTTTACAAACTGGTAAGCTGATTTCCTCATGCTGATGAGTGACTTGCAGCCACACGCCACCACTGTCCAAGCCAACCACAGAAAGCACCAAGGCTGGCAAAATAGACATAAGAGCATAAATTTAGCACAAATTTAGTGGAGCTGACAGAGAGGTAGCAGGAAGCATCAGTGCTTCCTCAGTACTAGCACACTACTTTGTTGTTAAAATAATTCCACTGATTTACGGGCTGCCCCATAAAAGTCAAGAGTTTGACCCACCCACCACTCCTCCAGCCCATCCTATGTAGTGCTCCTTATACTATGGTAGATGCTGGTGTCATTACAAATAGCCACTGCCCGATACATTTAATCTTAATGCAGTGAATGGTGCCTTTGTGCGTTGGTGTCTGACATGTGCATCCACTGGCAAAGCAGTGGTATTTGACAAGTTGGGTTGCCGCCTGCCATGTCAACAATTGCTGCTGCCCGGTGCCTGTTGTACCACCGCTTTGATGTCTGATGCCAAGATCACTGACAAAGCGATGATATTTTACAGGTCAGGAGTGAGGACAGGCTGTAAAGATGCCCAAAAATGTGAAAACGTTAGGAAATATACATTTACTGACTTTTGCAGATTTTGTAGCTAGACCAGAGCACAGAGAACGAATTAGGTATATTTATGTCTGTTTTTAATGAAAAGGCTATCTTTTTGATTAACACCAAGGGCAAAAGTTCCTAATGCCAGGTTCACATTGGACATGAAAGCAATCCAATGTCAATTGTCATTCATGCCAGAAGTGTATTTCTCCGAGCTGGTCAGCAAGAAATTCTGCCCCTCTGCTCTTTTGTAGTCACATGTAGAGCTCTGACTCTCTCTGCTTGTGTGTCTATGTGTAGGTGTGTAGGTGTTTGTGTGTGTGTGTGTGTGTGTGTGTGTGTGTGTGCGCATGTGTCTGCTTGTCTCTCTGTTCCGACACAACTGAAAAATATGTGAAAAAATAAACAGGAATGGGATGCATATTCTATATAATAAGAACTTGACCTTGCGTTTACATTTGCACAATTTAGTGCTGTCAGTACTGTGGACCCATTCAATTCAGGCTGCATGCACAGGAAACAACAAGCTTACAAATCTGCAGTCACATGTTCAATAAGACAAGCAAAATTTATTTCACAATTTTTTCTTTTAAACAGTTTGTCACGATCAACCATATTTTTTGTATATGTTTGGCATTGTGCACCTGGAATGCTTAAAAGTGAGAAATTGGAAGGAAATTTTAACTGGGAAAATGCAATCTCTGACTCTGGCTCTGACTGAAACTCAGCATTTAACTGTTTGGGTAGCAGATTTTAAAAGAATGGTCAGAATCAAATAATCAAAAGCAGAGGTATCCTGACTTTTAGCCCAGAGCATGGTTTGAAATGCTGCTACACTTCCCATAATGCAAATGAATCATTATTAGACCCTCCATATATGGTTAACACCCGTATATTTATTATCAAGCTATTTGCATGGAGGTCTGTTGTTTACTATGCCATATAGATGACATGTTGTCAGGTCCGCGTATTCCTAGCTGAGGTACAAAAAAAATCTGACAACAGAAAAAAATGTACCTTAAACATCAACAGTAAATGTCAGATCCTATCAGCCGTAGAGAATCAGAGAGTGATGGCTTCTTCCCAGGCTTGTCGTCGGTGGTGCGGACAGATTATTGTTGTAGAGATGGAGATTGCATTTCACCTGCCACATACCCATAGGACCAAATTTTTATGTTTACAACCAGAAAAGCTCAATTCACCGTCGGCGTACACTCTCTCCGCCTTCAAATATAATCCAACAAATATAATACGTCAAACTCATGTCTTTTCTGGTGGCTGTTAAAAGGCATTCTGGGTAAAAATCATGAACTGAAGCCAAACAATAGGAGGCAGGATGAGGGAAAGTGGATTTTCAAAAACATAAGAAGGAGAGTCAGCACATAAATATGATGTATGTCCTGTGTCGTGTACAGTTTAACAAACAAAATGCAGTTGCAAACTTTGTCTTCCCGTCACTGACCACGTGCAGCAAACCCTTTCTAACAGCAGTCAACCAGCATTAACTTTAAGCTACAGATGACACCAGATGGTTTCACATTAATTGGTGATGATCATCACCTATTTAACTACACAGCAGGACAGACAGACACTCCAGCTGCATTTCTGTGTGGGAGCTGCGTTGGCAGCGTTGCCTCTGTCGTCTCTGTTGGACTCAACGTCCCAGCTCCACCAACACCTTGCTTCACACAGTCTCACCTCTTATCTCCCACTTCTGTCAATCATCACAAAAGGATGAGGAGCTGGGCGCTCAGCAACAGCAGCCAAATAAAAAATCCCCCATTATTTCTCCTAATCTAGGTTTCAGACGCTTTCTCTTTTGTACCAGATTTAAGCTAAAGAAGTTGTTAGTTATTCAGTAGGTTTACTCATGGTTATTGTCATGCTAATTGGCGAGGATTTGTCTGAATGTGTGTGTTTGATCCATGACTCATCTGGTTTCATTCTTAGGGGAACGTATATATAGCTCTGGCTTTTCATAAAGTGCAATCCTGATATTTTTACTTTCTCAACGACAAAGCGACAATAAAGTATTTAAAGATCTGAGGACTTAATTTAATAATGAAGGACAAGTAATTTTCCCTCCTGGTGTCAGTATAATTATGTTACAGTAAGCAGTGTAGTCAAAAGTGACAGAAAAGTCAAAGTTAGTGTGCAGAGCTATTAGCAGCCTTAAAAAAAGCCACTGTGAACATTATCAAAAGCAGCACTAATTGTTTCTATTATCTATTATTGTTAACAATGGATCTGTGACTATTTGTATATGAAAGGAGTCACTCATAAGCCCTTTTTAAACAGGAATTGTGCAAATTTGCAGGAAAGCCCAATCAGTCTTTTTTCAGCATTGGCATTATAAAAACAAAACTGGGGAGTATTGCAAAATGCCGCCTACCTACTTTTGTTCATACAGAATGCGCCTTTTTCAGGGCAATGGGGGACGTGAGCAAGTAACAAAACATGTAGCTCAGCGTGTGACGTAAACAATGACGTGGGAGGGTAGCCGTGGCTAGTCAGTCCTTCGGCAATTCTCTCGTAAGTCGGCCCGTTCTTCACCATTCCTGTCATCTGACGGTTAATGGCCTCTTCGTTTGCGAGGGCAAGGAGGGCGCCTAATTCCTTGTCTCCTCAGTTGCTCATCATGAGTTTCCCTCTTGCTACTAGCTACTCGCTAATTCCTGCTGTTTCCTGTTTATCCACCGCCAGTGGGTCGCACGTGGGTCGTCATCAACACAAGTCTTCAACAGCCCCTCCTGTTGCGGAGGGCTGCCTCGGTCTGTTTAAACTAAAAGGGTTCTGCCAATATGTCTACCCTACAAGGCAGAAAATTGGGCCCCTCAGATCAACTCGCCAATCCGGCTCTGTGTGTCTAAACGCTCGCAGCTTGCCAGCAAAACGGCTATATATTCTAAGGTGTATTTTAGCCTTTTTCAGCTTATTGTTTTGGTTTAGATGCCCACAACTTTAATGTTTGGGTCAGTTTCAACTATTTTTAGCATTCATGGATGCTAACGTAGCTTGTTTCTCTGCTGCCAGACTGAACTGATAAATAAATACCAAATTTAAATGCAGATGTCCAATCATAGATGCCACTAAATACAACAATTTTACTAAGAGATGGATGTGCTTTAAAAGCTACGTATGTGCATGTTGCCCGCATCGCTGGCCCAGCTGTTTACAGATATGCCTTGTTTGTCTAAATAATTCTTCAAGATAACTTGAAAACACTACAGTTTGAAATAGATAGCCTACTGGCATTCAGACAAGAGGACTTTTATAATATCAACAGAGAGTTCAGCGCAGGTCATGCTTTCTAAATCAATACAGTATGTAAAAATTATGAAATAGCCTGGTAATATTCCTCACTGCAGCAGCTGCTTTTTCATTAACAAATTATTGTTTCCTTCTCACCTTCTAACCAAATATTACAAAGAAATGAGTAATGGAGAGATGAACACTCAGCTGTTAGTTTGTTAGGTACACCTAGCTAAAACGAATCTACGTCTAATGGTCTAATACAACAGCCCTGCAATAAATCCTGCCTTCACACAGGATGTAATGTTGAAGCTTATTAGATTTCCAACTCAGCACTTGCCAACTTGTTTAAAAGCAGTCCTGCCACTTTGTCTGCCACATCCAAAACTGATGCTCACAACTCGGTCTTAAACTGAGGTGTAAGACAGTAAACAATGATTTTACTGAGTCTAGACAGGGCAACAGGCATCTACAGTTGGCAGTCCAGCCTGTTCCTCTTGTTAATTCAAAGATGCCTCGAGCAATTTGTAAATCTGGCTGCTGATATGTTACTTACAGAGCACTGGGAGTTTGTGTTCATCTGCCTGCCTGCTTCTCTCTTGCATAAGCCAAAAAATAAAAAAAGAAAGAAAACAATAAGTGTAACAATAATGCAATACAGTTCTCTACCTCCTGCTTGTAACAGAAGACCAAAAGAAAATGAAACTACCAGTGAAAAGCAGACTTCACAAGGTTGTCTGTCCCCACCGTCATGATTCATTTTGCCTTCTTGGAGCTGTCACAGAAGTCTCTCAGTCTCACCACACTCCAAATTGCTTGGTGTGAAGGAGAGGAATGTAATATAGCTTCACTTTCACAAAGGCCTATCAGTTCTGGGTTATAGGATAAGGGCATAATAATTCAGCTGTAACACAATACATGTAATTAATGAGGTAACGCTTCCCAGAGAGAGACATTGAAGCAGAAGAATGGCACTGCCGATTGGTGTCATAAATTTTAATAACTGGTATTGTCTTTGTGTCAGAAGATGAGGTCTGCTGGACACAAGTTTATCTGAAGTACATTTCGAGACATACGTGTTAGTCATTGCAGCTGCAGTAGTCGTCTGCCGGTGCTTCTTCCAGAGTGGAGAAATTCAGTTTCACTGGGGCCTCGGGATTCTGCTTCCGGGAACTGGAAATCAAAGAGCTGGGTAACATACATTTTTCAAGGGAGGAAAAACAGTTCTGAGAGGGACTGCCTTCAAAAGGTATCACACTGTGGATGTTGAATATGAACACTGGCTTGTTATTCACTATTTTCTGGATCTTTCCAACCATGGGCTTTCTTTCTTTACAACTTGGTAGGTGTTTAAGATGCACTACTCATTATTCTTACTGTAACAATGAGTCGAATATTCTGCATTTCCAGTCAGCTTTACATTTTAGCATCTTTCTGTTCTTTCTTTTGGTTTTATGGCCCACAATGTGAAGGTCCAGTGTGTAGGATTTAGGGGGCTAAATTGGCTCTAATGGAGTATAATATGATAAGTATGTTTTCCTCAGTGTTTAATCACCTGAACTTAAGAATCATGTTTTCGTTACCTTAGAATGAGCCGTTTATATCTACATAGGGAGCGTCGACTCTCTCCAAAGAGATCACCATGTTGCACCACCATCTTCCTACAGTAGCCCAGAATGGACAAACCAAACATTGGCTCTAGAGACCACCATAGTTCACATCCCCTCTGCGACGACAACATAAAAAAACACCCATAAAAACAAAACATGAAACTGCTTTATTCCTTTTTTCCCCCTTTTTAATCACTGGGTCTGTTTGTTTTGGAGACAAAGACACCTCTGTGGCTCCCAGTGAAAACCTCCTGAACATCTGGATCTTAAGTTATCAGAGAAAAAAGGTTAGCACAGATTAGCAGGTGCGGGACTAGTAGCCTGTCTCTAACATGCCAAACAGTACCAGAGAAACACTGATTTGTAAAATGAAATTGCTTTATTCAGTTTACTGGTTTTAGGAGGAGACCTCTCAATCAGTTAAAAAAGGTGAACAAACCTGAATTATCAGATAAAATAGGTGAGCACACATAAACTGGGCTGCTCTGATCACTCTTCGACTTTTTCCACTGCATTACAGCAAGCTCTTATGCTGTGTGATGTATGGCAAAGTCATAGCAAAAAGTGCTATTTTGTGAGAATGGAAATCCACTTCCCCTCCTTGCTTTAAAAAATGGCTAAATGAAATGGTTTTTTTTGTCTACATCTTGAAGAAATCCAGTCCACTCCGTCTAACTCCCTCTTCAAGTTTTCTAAAATCTGGGCACCATTTATTGAACATATTAAAAGGGTAAGGAGTTGAGCTGGCTAACCCACATTAGACTTTTTTGCATTGGACTGTAAACTGTGCTTGAATCTGTCGGGACACTAGTCTTCCTTGGACCCTCCCTTACCAGATAATTCAGCTCCCTGTAAAATTCTCCCGAACAAAGAAGACTGAAGGAATTCTAACCTGGAGAAGTTTCAGCTGGTTGCCGGTCTGCAATCCTCACTAGATCCCCCTAAATTTTTACACACTGCTCCTTTAACTGTTTTTATTCAGTCTCACCTTTCTCATCAGCCTCATTTTCAGCAGCAGCAGGAACCTGTTTCATCAAAAAGCTCTCATAAACCCCCTGCACAGTCTGTGCCCAGCACCAAACAGCTGACAAAACCAAGTTTGCGAATAGCTAGTAAAAATAGTGACGCATTTCGCAGCTAAAGAACCTGTCAAATTCCCACACCAAAAGCAATTATTATGTGCAAAACACTGCAACACCAAAGGCAATGCCAGACATAAAAAAAGAAAGATTATTACTAGATTATTACTTTACTTTCATCATGCATGTTTAATATTGAAGACACACTGCTTATCATTCACATATTCTGACTGAAAAACTGCATCTGACTTCTGACTTTTAATTATTAGATTTGTTTGTCAGTAATAAATTGAGAGCTAAACTGGAGAAAGTTTCAGTGAATATTAGCAGACAGCATTATTGTGAATTATGCCAAAAAGGAGATTACATTTGGAAACTGTGGTGCGTTATGCATGTTAAAAGATTTCATATTACACACTGTATATTGAGGTGTGGCACCCTATAAACATGTGAATGACTCTGTATAACAATGAGCTGAAACTTCAATATTTTCAGTGCCAGTCTGGTGCTGATGTGTCATTCTGAATCACAATTTAGCTTTGCATAACAGTATGTGGTTACAGCTCATCTAGCATGCCACTGCACAATATTGGAGTGTGTGCCCTATATTCAGTAATGATTACTGTAAATGTGGATGCTTAGTGCAGACTAATGTTAGAAAATCTGCTTCATTAACCACAAGTGAAAATGAGACTTAATTTCCTGACGCTGCTAGACAGACAAAAAAGCAAATGAGTTCCACCATGAAATGACATTTCTATGAGAAGCTGATAGATTCAATCAAAAAGCTCTGTGCAGAGAGCCCATGGGAATCAGTCCTGGGGCTCATCATTGCCAAATTGCAGGATGGACTGGCAGATGAGATCATGGGAGGCGGTGAGCTGCTTGTCTCCTGTTGCCACAGGATGGATCTGTGGAAGAAATCTCCTGAATAGCTTTGGACATTCGGGCGTCTCAGTACCCAGAGGGCTTTGCTCCCTGGAAACAGTCTGCAAATGTGAAATGTCATCTCAACTTATTCTTCATAACCTCTTCACTGATTTCTGACTAATATTGTTTTCTATCCATCTCTTCTAATCTTTGATGATGCTTTGCCTATTTAAAATGACACAGTGGGAATATTTAGATTAATCTTACTTTATGAAACAATGGTCAGTTTTTAGCCATGCTAATAGCATGGCTCTCTGGAAAACAATGTCAGTCTGTCAGTTGAGACCTGAAATAGCTCAACAACTATAAGATGGATTGGCACATCATTTTGTTCTAACACTGAATGTTACAACGATGGCAAAAGTGGTTAATATTTCAAAACATCAGTGTGTTACCATTGTCACTGTGAGCCTGTTAACATGTTGATGATAGTGCATCCTCACAGAGGTTCCTGCATGGCTGTAGACGCTTAGTTCAGAACAGTATTCACAGATTAGGAAGGGACAATATTTTTACTGGAAATGGTCAGCTTTTGGACAGTCCTATAATCAAGTGGCCTTTGTTCGTAATGTCACAATCTGGGAATGCAGGTTTGGACCCATGACGAGGCAGCTGGTAGAGTTCGATGATTTAATGTAGAAGAATAAACTTACAGCATTTTGTCCCAAAACAGGGAGGCAACAAAGGCAAATCCAAAAGAAAAACAGGAACACTGAAACATTGGGAAACTAACTCTAGAACAGGCTGAAATTCTTCTGACAATGAGTGGGGACAAAAGATAAGTGGAGCACAGGGACTAACCCTACATTCACCTGGTGTTGGAGTAATCGAAATAAATTAGTTCCCGGCCAGGAAAACAGAATGCCCCCTGGACAATTTGGAAAGTCTGCAAAAATGTTGGTACATGAGTTGCCTTGTTGACATCATACTTGATCTATTGATGGTGATAATCTGTTTTATTATTTCATAAATTGGATGTCAGATCTTGGCTCACATGTAATCTGTAATCATTAGTTGCTGTACACATAGAATGACCTAGATTAAGTCTTATATTTGCATTAGTCTGGTAAAACAATGTTTAAGGAGTTTGGGGGATAAAGTGGTGCAGCAACAAGTCTAGGATAAAATCCCTTTGTAATATACAGCTTTGGACTGTTATCACTGTGTCGTTTAAATGCTCTGAGCAATAATATACAACACATTGTCTTTGTAGTGTTCATGTTGTTTCCACATTCTGACTTAAGTCAGAAAACAACTTCTTTACTAAGGAAATGGGACCATCATAGGAGCACATTACACAAAGAGAGCAGGGTGATTAGACACAGGTGGAACTAATAAACTCATGGAACACAGGTGTGGTGGAAAACACACAAAACAACTGTAGAAGCAGGCTGAGGGTTTCCTGTGCAACTTCACCTACTTCCAGTGTGCACAGAGAGAGGAGATAAAATCAAAGGCGTTGGAATTTCAGCAACAGAACAAGACCAATGCATTTCAGCTTGTGGCCTTCATCATGAAACACACATAGCCAGTGGTGTATCTACAAAGGTGGGCAGCATAAATGGTCATGTGGCTGCAGGCCAGTTGTAGACTGGCAAAGAGGCAAGGGGGCGTCCAATGAGGGAGCTGGGTGACAGACTTGTGCTCCACAACCTGGAGACTGATTTGTTGTTTTAATTTTTTTCTTTCTCCATAACTAACTGAATGCAACAAGGAAAAACTGAAGACCCGAAACCTAGAAAGCAAAGTACTCATGATCACTGAACATGTAAAAAACAAAAACAGGTACTAATGTAAGCAATTAAAAAGATATATTGTCAGACAGTCTGAGGTCCTCTGGATGTCTCCCAGATGACTGCTGCTGACAGTCTGCCACGTGGTCGCTATCTTTTTATAAAGCCCCAGCCTCATCTGAGCGCTGTGGGGGTACACGCCCATAAACATCACAAACACATAAAATAAGAAGAAAATAATAAAATATTTCCAGAGGCAGAGTCTCTGCAGACAAAATCCACCATCACACACCTCTAGTGGGTCATAAGTGATGACTGAGAGGCATTACTTCCTGTATGAGTCTATACATTGTTTTTTTAGGAAAATCGTGCTCAGTATATCTTGAAACTATGTCTGAAAGTTTTTCTTTTGTTCTATTTAAATTGTTTCTCACTTTCAGTCCAACACTAATTGTATAGTCAACAATATCCACACATGAAAGACATGCAGGCCAAGGATTAAAATTCTATTTCCAGGCCCCATCTGTTACTTTCAGTGCAGTTTGGCATCTGCCTGAATAGTTTTTCATCTGAAGGAGTTGCAGACATTTTTCTAAACGAAGTGTGTGCAGTAAATATTTTCTTAATTAAACCTTAATGTGGTTCCTGCTGCTCACTGCGTCAGTGAGCCATATGTACCAAAAATAAGCTGTCATAAAGTGCAGATGTGCAGTTTAAATGCTCCCTTTACTGTAACTTTTAGCTACTCAGGTGATCATCTTGTCTCTTTAGAGACTCAGTGCTGGTGCATCGCCTCCAGCACGAAAGGAGTCCACATAAACAGGCTGTATTGGGACTAATGAATGAATTACAGAGAAACCCACAATGAGCATCTGGCACAATATTGATAAAGAAAACAGAAATTACATTTCTCACTGAAAGTACAAATTAAATTAACATTCATGAAATTCCTGCTCTTCGCCCAGTGATCCATTTTTCCAAGTGATGATTTTTCTTTCGCACTCACAGGAAATGCCATAATGGGACCAACAGATTTCATTTTCAGCACCAGCAGGTTCAGCACCGCGGACAGCTCCACATCTCATGAGACGGTAATAAACAAAACAGAGGAACAGAACAGAGCTGCTCGGTCTCATTTGTATATTCCAGCTCAACCTGCTTGCTGTGCTTTTGCAAAATGTTGTTGTTCTCCACACGAGCCAATTAAAATGTTGCCTTTATCCCAGCCGGTAAACTCAACCTTTCCACCAGCTGCCATGTTTACTCACATAGCAAACAGCCTATAGAGTTCTTCACATTTGCAGTTTGAATAGAAAAATTCTCGCATATTTATTTACATCCTGACTTTAAATGTGACTTAAAAGATGCTGTGCTGAGTTGGATTCACCAGGACACTTGGTGGAAGGAGCACAAATAGATCACACTGAGAACAGAATAATGCAGAAAACAGGGCCACACACAGAAAAACAGTGCAGATTTGTATTGTTATCGACTCAGCAGCAACACTGAAGGATCTCGTCAGACTTTCTCTCAACATTACCTCTGAGAGAAACACTGACCTTTAATCATAGTATTCAGTTTTTTCAGTAATCTCCTCACTCTTATGCTTTTTGATAAAATTGGCCCGTTTGCTAATGTTGTATTTTCACCACACAAACATGCTGCATACAAATGGTTTTCAATCTTTTCATTCAAGGAACCCCTTTTCTACCACCAACTAAACTGACGACCCCTCACGAAGTGATATATTTTATGGATATTTTATAATATATTCAGTGCATGATAATATCAGTACAGAAAACTGATAAAACTGTACTATTAACCCAACACTTAACGCAACAGCTGCAGGAAGTTTGTGTAAAACAAGAGCTTTGGGTGAACTTTAAGCAGATCTTAAGCTTCTGAGATGATTTTTCCTGATATTTGTGGGAACTTTTGAAATGATTCTGTCAATATTATGTATTTTTTCTTTTCATTATTTAGCTGTCACACACACTTGCTAGGCTCCTTCTTCTTTTTTGACAAAGTTGCCTACTCCCTGACACTTGGCCATTGTTCTACCAGCTCTTTTGTTGTTTACCTGGGTATTTTTCTAATGCAGGGCAAGGCTGTTCAGCAGAGAGTGAAGGCGCTGTGAATATAGCTTGTGTTCAGGTCTTCACTGTGCCTTATCCTGTGAAATTGATGTGTTTATGTTTTGAATAATAAGCTTAAGTAAAGTAAAAGTAACTATTCAATTTAGTTTTCTTCACAGAAAAGGATGAAATGCTGAGATATAAGCTGTATGAATATACTGTATATTTAAAAAAAAAAAAGGTTTCTCATATCCCTTAAACCAGGGGTGTCGGACATACAGCCTGGGGACCAGAACTTCATGTAAAGTATACTTCATGTAAAATGCTGCCTTGGAGGCTTTTCCACCCAGACTGGAATACAGTTCCCTGAAATAACAATGAAGACATACTATGTACACAAATGTAATGAAAGTGAGTTGTAGACTGACTGAATGTGGAAAAACTGATACATACTGTTGAATTTGCACATATTCTTCTTAGGATATCACGGGCTGTTCATCATTTGTTTTGTAAATGGATGAGCATTTTCAGAATGCACTTGTACTTCCTTACACTAGAAAAGGGGAACACATTTTGGGTAGGGGTTTATTCATAGGTTATTATGCAATGGTTTTACTGGTCCAGCCCACTTGAGATCAAATTGGGCTGTATGTTGCCCATGAACTGCAGTGAGTTTGACACCCCTGCCTTAAACTCAAGCAGGCCTTGTGTCCCTCAATGATGCTTTTGCGACCCCTATGGAGATGGGGTCAGGGCACACCATGACATGATTGCATTATGTGACAGCATTAGCAGCGAGTAATTCTACATATTGTCATTGTGATAAAACCAGTTTAGTCACGTCTTCAGGGGCTGAGGCTCAGACTGTAAATCATTTTACTTCCTCAGAGTGGAAGCTCCTGATTTCTGAGATACATCTTGGGATTGTAAGATGCATTCAAGTGTGGCTGCCCGTGTCAGAGACAAATCCCCGAGTTAAGACCACAATGCTGTTGAAATGTCATTTTCATAGCGATGTATTTGATCATATAATTACATTATTTATTTAACTATTGGGCTTTAATGGGTGTGTTTCAGTGACAAGATCAGCAGGTAGGCAATCACATAGTGGTTTGTACAAGACACATTTAAGGTCACACATTGAAAACATATTGACTACACCACAGACATTCAACTGAAATGTCTGGCAAATAGTTAAAATCGAGTGGCAACCTTAAGGGCTGAAAAATAAAGCCAACAGGGAAGGGAAGAATAATTAAGGGCGAATCGCTTTGACTGACAGGTTGCCTGCCAATAGTGTCCTCAGCTTCTCAGTCAGATCCACCCCTCGCTCCTCCACAGCGCCAGCCTCCCACCCAAATATGGTCACTTCTGGCTCCAAAAAATCAAGATGGCAACAGCTGTAATGTTGAACTCGAGGCTTCGAAACGGGAGTCCACAACTAACAGGTGACGTCACGGCAACTATGTCCATTATTTTTACAGTCTGTAGTTAACACTGGATGATTAAAGACAAATAAATATCTATTTGAAAATACTGGTTATTCATTTGCGACGTGTTCTTCAACAATGATTAACATTCATACACAACAGTAAAGGGTCCAGTGTGTAGGACTTCAGGGGATATATTGGCATAAATGGAATATAATACAATAAGTATGTTTTCTTTAGTGTGTAATTACCTAAAATTAAGAATCAAAGGGCCAAAAAAATGCAAAAAAACCACCATATAACCCACCAAATACCACCATATTGGTCCATTGATCCCAATTACCATCATTTCAGTTACTGTGTATCCCTCTGCTCACCAGTGGTTGAATTTAACCAATAGCCTACATTTACTCAAGTACTCAAGTACAAATTTGAGGCCACTGCAGTTAGCAGCCCCTTCACGACAAGCAGCGCTGGAAAATACTACAGCGACTCCCACTAAAAACCTGAACGTCTGGCTCAGAAAAAAGGTCAGCACACATTAGCAAGTGCTGTGACAAGCCGAATAGCATACATTTGTAATGTAAAACTGCTTTATTCAGAGTTTTTACATGTTTAAATCACCTGGTTTGTTTGTTTCGAGGAGGGAGGGATATCTGCAGATAATTCCACTTCTTGTAAAAACCTCCTGAACAATGAATGCTGAAGGAATTCTAACAGAGAGAAGTTTCAGCTGGTTGCAATCTTCAATCCTCACTGCTAGGTGCCACTAAATCCCTCTAAATCTTACTTACTCCTCCTTAAAATGGACACTTACCTGCACTTCCCTAAAAGTTTGGGACTAACAAGACTTGTATTAAAAAAGCATAGTAAAAAATGTGTGCAGCAGAGCCAAAATTATCCTGACTTTTAGTCCCTAGTATAGGTCAAGATCCATAAGCTAGATACTACAATTCCCACAATGCTACTTAATAGTGATTCTCCCTGCATCTCCCTACATCTTACAAACTCCCGCCTTGTAACACAAGCTTTCTGTTAAGAATTTAAAGTCTCCGAGGCCATTAAAAATGAAAAATAACCCTGACAAACAACTTCAGGGTTATTTTTTAGACTCACTCCAGAGCTACAGAAGGCACTCAATGACTGTTTTCATAGCCTGAGAAGTACTCTGCGAGGAGTAAACTGATCTTGATGAGTAACATCCAGCAGATCTTTGGCCCCTTTAAAATGGTGTTATGTAGTGTGTGCATGGAAAGAAAAATATATCCAAATGCACATTTTTTTAGATAATATTTGTACTGCAAGCGAACTAATGTATTGACATTATGGTAACATGCCTGTTTAGCCCTCTTGGGAAGCATAAGTTATAACATGAATATGGTAGCAAAGCTTATGTTAAAACAGGCCTCTAACTCAGAAAGAAAAGAAAAATTGCTCCTCATGGCAGGAAGATGATAATGGGCCGAAGATGAACTTTCTCTATGATGGAGTGGCCACAGACCAAATCCTGTTTGCTGCACAGAGGAACAAGGCTGGTGGTAATTAGATACTGGATGGGTTCTGTTCCTTCAGGCATACAGAATGTAGGTCGTCAACATTTGTCCGAGGCTGTTTCTTTGGTGTGTGGCCACTGTCATTGCTCCCTTGTTACTGGGACACATGCACACACACAGTCCACACTATGTGATGGGCCTCTAATGAAGCCCACTATACAGCACATGTTCCAGTAGTCTGGAGCTGGAGCTTGATAAAGACGGTCTGAGTAGAAACCAGAACAGCTTGCTGGCTCGATAACGCTGACAGATCCAAACCTAGGAAGACAACTCCAACTACTTGTATGTAACAAATGTCACCAAAAACAAAAACATACTGTAGCAGTACAAGCTCTGACATATGCAAATTGCACATGCAGATCCATCTTTCTTCACAGCCCAGTGAAGCAAAGCAAGATGTTTAGATTTGTGATTTTTTTTTTTTCTATTGGGATAACAGCTTTGAGATCTCGTCTGAAGTCTTCAGTAACCAAATAAAGCTAACAGCTGTGACTGCAGAGGAACATCTGTTGGCTTAACAGAACAAACTTATCCAATTACCCCCATAAAGATTGCCTCAGGCATATATGCATGGGGAAAACACTGATGTGCAGTTAGATTGTTGAGGAAACTTCCCTACATGTGTTACAGACAACGCTATTAATTTATTCTTTTATTTGCTAAACTCTGGACAGACTCCAGTGATGTAAAGCTGCCTCGGCTGGTGAGAATTAAATCTCTGTGAGCTAGGTGTTAGAAAAGACAGAGGTGTCCATTTGACAGAACAACCTCCATGGGTGTTGCTGTGGAGATGTTCGAGATCACAGTAAGAGTGGCTGTACAGTAAATGTCCTTGATTATGTAAATCTATCACACGGCCCCAGCCTCCACGGCATAGCACGATTTGTTTGTCTCCCAAGATGCCCTTATTGTGGTGCGCTTGTTACCAAGGTAACTGCTGTTTTCACAATGGGAATGTGTAGGATGCCAGAAGCAATGCCAGAATTTGGTTCAATATAGATAACCCAGGCTTTACTTGCACATTGCAACAGATTTGTAAAAAATGGATATGAACTACAAATGGCTCCAGTTATAGTAAGGACATGCAGCCAAGTCAGTTGACTTGTGAAGGAATTTCTGCTCAAAACAGATCAAAAAAGGCTGCTCTGGCTGCTTCTGTGAGAAGAGATGTTGTGAATAATGAATTAGGATCAGTATGAGACTGTATATTGTGTGCGCTTGGACAATCTGAACCCCTGGCGAAAATGCACCTCTTCTGAAATGCTGATGTTACATAAGCTCCATTGGGTCATGAAATGCATTTTTCCCAACAAATGTAGAATAAATTGGAAAATGGCAAAGATTACAAAGCAGTCCAAGAAGCTGACATGTAATGATTGCTTTGTTGCACTCTTTCCTGGAAGTGTTCATGAATTATTAGGACTGAGGAAAACAACAATTGTAACAGTGATTAAAGGAACTGGCCTTATTATGGTACAGCCCAGAAGCCATAATATGGTGCAGATTTAAATCATTTACTTATTGTTTTACAGACTTCTTTGTGCTGCTGGGAGCTGGAGCCTATCCCAGCTGACAATGGGTGAGAGGCAATGGTACACCCTGGACAGGTTGCCAGACTATCGCAGGGCTGACACATAGAGAAATTCATGCTCGCATTCACACCTATGGGCAATTTAGAGTTACAAACATAACCTGCATGTCTTTGGACTGTGGGAGGAAGCCGGAGTATACCGGAGAAAACCCACGCTGACCTGGGGAGAACATGCAAACTCTTGCTGTGAGGCGACAATGCTAATCACCTCACTGTGCTGCCCGCAAGGCTAACAGCTAAGTTAAATTAGCTGATCTGACTGCCTCCCCAGAGAGCAGCTGTGCTTGAATCAGGTTGTGGGTTGCCAGATTGCCAGGTTGTAGGGAAAGATGGCTTGAAGTTAATGTGAGGGTTGTGTGAGTAGATTGTGTTTCATTGACAGTCCTGCAACTTGGGTGATGTCAGACATACACACAAAACTAATGGATCCATGTATGATAATTATTCATAATAAAGTTTGAGTTCCTACGGGTGCTACGGGAGTTTCTCGGGAGAATCAACAAAACAAGAGGGCCCTGGGAGATGACATTGAAATATGGGAGTATACTTTTGACTCTTGCCTTAACTGTGTATGCTTAAAAAGATTCCCAATTCACATTATCCATCTGTGTTTACAACCCCTTGGTGACAACACCAACCACTGACTAAACCACAGCTACTGCAGCTGCCCATATAATCACATAGACTCAGGCCTGCGGTCCAAATCAACAAGCAGGTACCCACAGAGGATGAGCGATTCACTGAATAATTCAGCACAATCAGGCCAGTTTAAACATTAATGGGTGAGTGGGAGTTCCTCTCGGCACCTCCCTGGGGACATACAGTAGTTGAGGAGACACTCTAATTGCTAACTCTTGTCCAGTAGAAGTCTTTAATTAAAGTGAGTGGAGAGTGCTGGAGCTTCCTGGGCGCTCAGCTTGTCGACCTTTGGAGAGTGACAAGCAAAGTGGTCCCCCCTTGCCTAGTCTCTCACAGCCCTGTTAAAATTACATGGAGGGATACTGCCCTTGACTACATTAAGGCATATTAACCGTCAGCTCCGATGTTTGAATCCACTCACACCGAGTATTCTTGTGTGACATGCCACATGTGCCCACAGTTAGTGAAAGGCAAATCCTAAGGTTGTGTCTACCATTATATCTGCCTCCTTAGATTCCCTTAATGGCAGTATATCTTTTCAAGACTTCCTGTGATGAAATAGATCCATCCTAACACATATTTAAAGTAGACAAACTATATGAATGATGATGAACGTTTTTATTTTGTATTTATTAAAACATTCCCAACAACAGAGAAAAAAATACATCACATCCTCATTAATACAACTGAAAAAGACCAATAGTTAATGAAGCAACAACAGAATCTGTACCTATTAAAGCCATGATGCAGTTTCCTATTGAAATGTATGGTGCTGGCATGCAGTGCAGGTCTGACTGTTGGGGCGGGTGATACCACAAAACCTGGTCATGATTTGAACACAGTACAAAAGACGCATACATCCCAACGTCTAATGGAGTGGGTGCTGGACCAAAGAAACATCTGGCAAATAAAAAACATATAAGACACACAACAAGTAGCTTCCGTTTAGAAGGCTTTTAATGCAGAGTGATGTTTCGAGCCACACACCTCTTCTTCAGACTTGTTTTATATTTAAAGATTTGAATAAAGCCAAAATCAATACAAAATACATCCTGTTATTATGAGTGGCTAATGAACTATCATGTTGGAAAGAGCCATGTATCATAGTTTATAGAGATATGAATGACGAAGTTTTTATTAATGTGTCATGCAAATAATTATGCCCAGCCTGCACAGGCTTACAAGACACCATAAAATTAACTAAACCAGGACCAGATTCTAGCGCACATATTTTCAGAAAACATTAATTGATGGAGGTACCAGAAACAGTAACAGTGGTTTTTGACAAAATGTTAATTCCTACCTGAAGAGGAACTTGAAATCATGTGTTTCTGAATTCCTCGAAATGTATCTAAGTGTGGGAGACAAAGCTTAAGAAAAACACCTCAATGTCTCACTGCAGTGCTGATTGACAGATAGATGCATCATCCAGTGAATATCTAAAGGCTAAACCGGGTTACATCTTTTAAAAACCCATTAACAGCACAAATCACAGCTCATAAATTAGCATCCTAAGCGAGACAAATGAAATGGCAATTTTTGCTGTGAAAAAACCCCATCTGGTAATGGCAAATCAATATACCATCTATTATCTCTATACATGGCTGAAACGGTATCGATGGTTGCAGGATGTAACTAAAGAGGGGTAAGAGTTGCAGTGGAAGGCATTTATCAAACATTTTTACTGCAACAACGTATCACAAATATGTGCTACTTTGCTAATTAGAGGAAGCTGTGTTGGAGGCGCTAAATAAAAAATAAATGATTGATAGGACTGTCATGGCAGGAAATAATTATGGGGAACTGAAGGGAGCATAAACTCCCTGTTCAATCATACTAGTCTTAGCTCCAGATAGATTTTATGCAGAATATTGTGGAATAAGATGAATGTTTCATGTGGCTTTCATATATCACATTACCATAGTCCTATTACTAAACCAAGAGCTATCTGGATTCCAGACATTAAGCACCAGTTGGTAAAAAATATTCATATTTTGCCCAAATAATTGAAATGCTTTTGCTTTTGACATTTTCCTCGTGAACAGATCATTTCAGTTAATGGATTATGTATTCCAAAGTCATGCAGTATTGCTACAGTACTAGCTAACTTTACTATTAATATCGAATTCATGTCACCAGCTTGACTTCACAGCAACTGGACCACCACATTTAGCATGAAAACCTGAGTGCTGATTTATGTAACTGTGTGGACTAACCTGAGTAATCATGCCGTGGAGTCATTAAACTGACACAAGTGCAATGAAGGGCCCTCACACCAACCCTTCCCCCTCCTGAAAAACCATTAGCACCACAATCACCACCTCCGCTCCACAGGTCTGCCTACCATCAGTTCCACTCCCCACCCACCTGCCCACCCACCCCACACCTCCTTGCATTTTTGACCTCGCCAATGTCAGCTGTTTCCATGGCAGCGTACAATAAATTGCACGCAACCTGAAATCTATTGTTGGGGAATCTATTGATCCCAATCACATTTATCTTCACGCTCATCATCATCATTACCACCATCCTCTTCTCTTATTCTATATGTGGGCTTAAGATGACACTCATCTGCTGCTGTTTGTGAGTGGCCACTTTATTATGGGCAGATCTGAGAGCCTCTTGTGAACTGAGAAAATCATCACCGAAAATTGATGCTTGGGAGCAGCTTTAGAGCCCTTGATTACAGATGCCTCTCCAATGGTACAGCAGAGGTCACTGTGAAGGGCCGCGGAGTCCCCAGGTGGTCCAGTGTGCACAAGAGGAACTGGAAGAGTCGTCCAAAATAAATGATCATTCCTGAAATGAGATGTTCACCTACGCATGAAACACGTCAGTGATTGCTGATGAGATTATGAACTGCTGTGTATGGAGATGTTTGTTTGTAAGAGCAACAGCAAATGAAAACTGGACAATAACCACTGCTGACATTTTTTGATATAGTTTACTGTGATTAACCTTCAGCAAAGTCAACCTTTACTTCCCTAGATCTCTTGGGTTAGGAGGGCAATGTATATTGCCTTGCTTTGAATTTCACTTTGTGGTGCACACTGTATCTTGTGTGGTAAACAGTTTGTTTAGTCTCTCATCTGACAGGGAATAATCAGTGGCAGGTAAAATAGATTGTCCAACGCTGAGTCTAATAAGGTCTCAAAGGTCAATATTTTGGGGAATATGTCTGTGCGTATAGTCAAGGTGATTAGCTGAGCATAAATATGACTGGTTTAAAAATACACTATGTCATTGTGAGCTACAGTAAAACACTAGTGGTGTAATTAAGATGAATGTAGCCAGCTAGAACTCTATCAGTGTACTTACATGTACATGAATTACCTGTTTATTAAGAGGTTGTTGGAGTATCTTGTTCATGTGTTTGAGCATGTCAACTTCATATCCTGTTTACAAATCTAGCTGTTACTTTGGTTACATGGTAACAGCAATGGAAGTGGCAAATGTATCTCACTTCTGCAGCGACGAGTAAACAGAGTTTTGTGTTTCTTTGATGAAAGACTTAAATATAGTTAGTAGCTTGGGTGGTGAAAGGGATCAAAATGCTGACCCATTCTAGTCTATAGTGGAAATTTTGTCTCAATTTGGAATCAGTAAACTCCATCATGACAACTCCATCCCACCAGTCACAGATGCGGATCTTCATCCACTGCTTCCTTGCTCTGCGTGGTGCAAGTAAAAGTGACAGGCAGACACCAGTACACCTTGAGGACTTGTCTTGTCTTCCAGGTAGAGGAGCCAAGTATGCAACACTGTTGGTATGTAACAATGCCAAGACAGATAAAAGCAAAGGTAAATTCATTTTAAGCCACAGCCAAATTATTTTAACAGTTACAGGGTGTAAGAATGTCAGACTAACAGTTACAAAATTGCCAGTTTGTTTTGTAAACAGCAAAGTACCTGCAAATACAATGCAGTAATCAGTAACCAGGATACTAGTATTTATCATAAAATCATCATATGAGGATTACTAATAACCTGATTTCTCTGTGCTCATGTAAACACCATATCCTGAATATGACCATAATTGGAATTAGCCTCATAAATGGGTAATTTACGTACATGTAAATGTGCTGTATGATGTCATTGTGAGCTACAACAGAACACTAGTGAGTTATTGAGATTAACCCTACTGATGAATTTAGCTACAGTGGAAGTCTAGTGAGTCACTGAGAGGTAAACTAGAACATCAATGACATAGTTGTGAGCTCAGTAGAATACTAGTGAGTTATTGTGAGCCAAAGTAGAACTGTAGCGATGTTACGAAGAGCTGCAGTAGAATTGTAGTCTATTATCAAGAGGTAAACTAGAGCTCTAGTGATGTCATTGTTCAACGTCATATGATATCCTATGAAAGCTGCAGCTGGAGCAGCTACGTGACACGCCCACTAGCTACATGGCTTGCCTACCATACCTACACGTCATTCCACCATCAGCCCCCTTTGCCGTTTAAACCTTAAAATGGAAGCCCTGACAAAAATGCTAAGTTAGCAGTTAGCTAATGAATTATTAAGTTAAAGAGAGGGTAAGGGAAGGGTAAGGATAATGGTAAGGGTTACATCTCGTTACTTATAAAGTGAATCACATCTTAATGTACAATGAATTACAAATTGGATTATTGCTACTTTTGGCCTTATATTTATTCACTACAGAATCACGTTGTTGCAGGGTTCAGATAACCGTTTTGTGGCGGGCACAGTTTGTGTACAGTAGAAGTGGAATGTTTCTGCAGTTATACATGTCTCTGAATTACTGGCTCATGATTATGTAGGATAAGTACGAATTTGTGTGCATTACTTTTCACAGGAAAGCATATGGACAGTTAATGAGAACAGCCTGCATTGTAAGCTTCAGTAGAAAAGCAGTGAGTTATTTTGAGCTGCAGTAGAACTGTGGTGATGTCAGAGTGAACCAGAGAGATATTAAGATGCTAATGATGGTCAGAGTATGTGCATTGATGTCATTGTGTGCTACAGTAGAGCTTTAGTTATATAAACTGTAGTGATGTTTCTGAGAACAACAGTAGATTTACACTGATTACCTGAACTGAAAATCTGACTAGATTTTTTTTTTTTTTTGGTTTTGCTCTGTGCGAACCCATGGCTGTGCTGATCTTTGTGAGTCCAATCAGTGACTGAGGGCTACTTATTACGCAGAAATTAAAAGTGGAGGAAAAATTAAAAGCAACATTTCAGAACGAAATTATACACTAATAAAATCACCAACATGTTGAGACAGACAGACAGAGCAGCAAATAGTAAAAAACTAACATAGAGTATTTACAAACTGTTGTTTACCTGCACAGAGTCCCCCGCTCCCCCAGCAATGAAGGAGGGATACAGAACCTACAGCACGAAAACATTGTTTTTTTGCTATAACGTGAATACATTTAGGATGTCTGTAGGCATTTTTTTAACTTAAGAGAGAGCCTGTTTTCTTTGTTTTATGCTTAGATGAACTAAGTCTCTCTTGGCACCAGCTCCATACTTCATGCACAGACATTAAAGAGGTATTGATCTCATCTAACTGTTTGAAGAAAGTGAACGCACTCATTTCGGGAAATGTTAAAAAGGTTTTTGTTTTTCCCCCAGATACTTCAATAATCCCAGATTCCCTGATAAATTCAAAGCATTTAAACATTTAAAACATTTAAATTACTAAATACATCATCCCAAAAAAACATAAAATAAAAAATAGAACAAGTGTGTTCATGCTGACCACCCCCAGCTTTGCAGATCTGCCTTATCAAACAATGTTGTATCTGTGTCAAGAGGATTGGGTTGCAGATTCCTCTATTGTTATATCATTTCACACATGGAACAATTGGTTCTCAATGAGGCTTGGTTATCAGTTTTAAACATAAACCTGAAATAAAAAGAGGCACTGGGCACTGTGTGATGAATCATGCCATTTTGAATCTTGGATTAAGGACACAGTTAAAAATGTAGCCAAAATATTTCAGTGGAGGGAGGGTATTTAGAGTTCTTGTTTTTCAGCAAATGCACCATCCATGTCCAAAAATACACTAATCTATTAATGAAATACTAAATGGATAGCATCCAAAACAACAACTCAAGTGGTGTATTCATGCAGCCATGTAATTTTTTCATCCACCGTCTACTGTTGTTTTTTTAGACAGGATGTTATTAGCGTACTCTGCTGTGCATGTGCACAGGCGAGCTCAACGCAGGAGACTTGTTTTGTTCATTTATTAATAATTTCATCATTCAGCTGTGTTTTTTTTACTGCCTGCCATAACTATGGCAACCAGCCGCAAAGTCTTGAGGAGATTCTGGGTCTATTGTAAGGAAGGAAAAAAAATGTTTTCTAATGTTTTCTTGCAGCAGATGTTCACTTGTGACTTTTGGCTGTGTAAGGCAGTCCATCTTCCCAGTCAATGGAGAGCCTCTCATCTCCTTGAAAAACACTTACAGACAATCTGCCCACAAGCAGACGTCAACCACATCTCACCACCTACCAGCTGCTTGTAATGCAGACACTGTGTGGGGTGCAGCGAGCAGCAGGCTAGCTCAGGAGGCTTAATTCATATCCCAGCTCGCTTTCCACTCACTATTACAATGTATCTCATCTCCCTACGATGTCAATTTTCCTGCCTCTCATTTCATGTGAACATTCCCACCCATTCACCCACTGAGTTGTTACAGGACTGCAGCTGTTTTTTACAGTGGGAGTGAACATGCTGAGCACTTACAGTGCAGTAAATGGTTCCTGAACTGTTTTACCAGGTGCATGCCCAGAGGTGTGGGGGCCACTGACCCCCTGGGCATGAGACCTCAAGGAAACACAAAACAACTACTGAGAAGCGCAAAATACAACAAGGGAGATGCAAAGCAACCACAAAGTGGTGTAAAAATGACCACAAAGAGATGCATTACGACCACAAGGATCATCTTAAACAACCACAAGACACAGAATGACCACAGAGGGATGCGACACAACATAATGTGATGCAAAACAACTGCAAGGAGATGCAAATTGACCACAAAGAGGTATAAAGATGACCACAAGGATCATCTTGAACAAAAATGAGACACAGAGAGGAGGATGTGACGCAACAATAACGTAATGCAAAACAACTGCAAAGAGATGCCAAAAAACTACAGAGAGATGCAAATTGACCACAAAGAGGTGCAAAACAACCAGAACAAGGTGTACAATGACCACAAGATCTAAAACAACCACACAGAGACAGAGAATGACCACTGGAGGATGTGACATAACAACAAAGTGAAGCAAAACAACTGCAAAGATGTGCAAAAAGACTACAAAGAGATGCAAACTGGCCAAAAAGAGTTGTAAAACAACCACAAAGAGGTGTAACTGTAGTATCTGAAGTTCCATATGGTATTTGACGTCCTGGGTCTGATGTGGTCAGTTAGGGGCCCAGGTCAAGAATTGATTAGCTAGGTTGAAAGGTTGAATTTTAACTAGAGTGTCTCGCTGTTATATGTTTCATTTTGTCTCAAAGTTCACAAAAACAACCAACCTTTATAAGCAGGGTAGTTGGAGCTGTTATTAAGAGTAGTTCATATTGGCTTCGAACCCTCTCTCAGGCAATCCTAGGTGCTTGATTTGATGCTGGACTTCTTGTAATAAACCTTTCTATATACAAGCAAGACGGTGTCCAACATAACAACCATAAAGAGACACATAGTGACCCAGGGCTGTGACAACTACAAAGTGAGAGTTACAAAATGGGATGCAAAACAATTAAAAGAGACATAAAAAAACACCACAACAAGGCACAAAACAACTACAATGACACACAACTCAAAGAAACTCAAAAGGTCTATAAAGAGACACAAAATGACTGTAGATGCAAAGTGACTGAAAGGAGACATAAAAGAGATGCACAGCTGCTACAATGTGTCTTTGTAGTCATTTTGTGTCTCTTTCAGTCTGAGCGTCTCACTCTAGTGTAGAAAGGACGGGAGGCCTTTTGTCTCATAATCTGTCCATGCTTAGAGGGGTCTGGTAACATTCAGCCACTGATGCACATGAGAGCTCTCACAGGTGGTAGGGGGTCCACTTGTCAAGAAGAGAACCTCCTGGTGGAATTTGTCTGTCAACATTTGTGCCCCCAGTTTATACCACACAAACATCCTTAGAGGCTCAACACAGGGAGGTTCACCACAGGATCCAAATCCCATACCTGAAGACAGCACCCCCTGTGGTTGCCATTTGTGTGTTTGCTCATCTTAATAGGTCGCTGGCATTTCTCCTGCAGGGTTAAAAGTGACAGCACTGATGTCAACAAATGTATGGAGCGCAGATTTGGAATATAATGTCGGGTAATTTCTTTGCAACAGGAAGAGTGGACATACAAGAGACATAAAAATTTGCTGTTCTGAAATTATACATTATACCCAAAGGTCAAAGCAGAGTGGGTGGTGTATGCAGTGATGCAGGTTAGTGCAGTGCCGTGTGACTCAGATATAATCATTGTTGTTTTACTCTCATTAAACTCAGCCTCCACCTGCCTCATCAATATTTATTTTATGTTAAATATTTTACTATTTCTTTTCAAACAAATCTGTTTTTTTTAGCTGGAATTTTGCTGCAACAGTGAAACAAATGCTCAAATCCTTATCTCCTGCCCACGAGTCTGGCACTGTCTCATGAAAACAATTTTCCCATTAGTCTTAGGTATTAAACAGGCAGGATTTTTTTTTTTTTTTTTCAACTTAAGATCTGGAGCCACTTGTGTTTTCCTCATTATAAATGCTTGTGGTTTACATTTTAACAGCTTTAAGCTTATTATTTCGGAGAGTTGGTTAAAGGAGATAAGATGCTTCTTCATGGTTTGGTGTGTCTGCACTGTGTGTCTACAACACTAGTACAACATGCTTTGAAGACAAGGTTTAATATTATTCTGTTAACACATATAAAACATGTGATGATTACAGAAACACAACATCCCACACTAATCTTTTTCATCAGTTCATCTCTTTTTGCCTCTGAGGTAAAACAAAAAACGGAAATTGCACGTGATCGCTGGCATTAAAATTTCATGGTCAGCATCTGTGTGGGGTTTAATTCGCTGGCTTTATTGTGATATTGCATTCCTGATGTCCCACACGGTGAAACATTGGCAATGTTTGAGTTCATTTGTTGCTAAATGTTTGCATCAATATGTTTCCAGTGTGCTGTCATGATCTGCATTTCCCCAGTGCTGAGCAATGTAATAAACAAACAGTGATTCAGCAGATTACTCACAGGATGTGACTTGTGCTGTGAGCAAAAATATGTTTGCAGAGAGTGGCGGGGCAATTCTTTTCCCCACAACACCAACACCAGGCACAGAGCAGCTGGACAGCCTGAGGGGTTAACACCATTTGTGACCAGAAGACGAAAAGCAAAAGAAGAACACAAGTCAACTGGGTCTTAATATCAGCAGAACAGTAGTGAAACTGAGGCTTAATATAGATTCTGCAAGGGAGCTCGGAGTCAGAAAAATAAGTGAGGTGATGTTGTATGTTGGTGTTGCATGCACAGCTCGTGGCAGAAATAGATGAGGAAAAGAGCAGAGCAATAGGAAGAGATACACTGGATAACAGATGATGTTTCCCTGAAGAATGTGTGATAACATTGCTGTATTCCCACAACCTGCATTATGAATGGTTTTGTTCGGTGTAGCTTTAGAAGATCCTGAGGTAATCGCCTGAAAGCAAGCAGAGACAGCCTTTGATTCTTTGGGAGAGAGAAAGGTGATGATTTTTAGCCTTCTGATGAATAAGATCACAAATGTCTCACCCCAAATTCACCAAAACCATTTCTTACAAAACCTTGACAATAATCATTTTATTCCTCTTCCATGAGTGGAGGTGTGTGTATGTGTGTGTGCGAGTGTGTACATGCACGTCTAGCCACAAGGTCTGTTTCTCTGATATTCTCAGTGGGGAGCGCTCTGAGGTCCAGTGGGTCTCTACAGGGAGTTAGTGACTGACACTGCTCACCCTGGGGCTTTTGCTAACTAAGCCATTGTGTTCTCCGCTCCCTTGTGCTACAGTCTCTGCTCTCAGTGATTTATCTTTCTACTGAGAGGAGATACAAGGCTGGTACGCACCTCACTTAGCACACGAAGGAACAGTGCGCAAGGTTAAATGGGATCAAGACATCGATAATTATATTCAGCATGACGGCAGGGACTGTAATGTAACCTTACATTTGTACGCTCAGGTGGAAAAATGGAGGTACCATTACTGGCTATTAAAGGCAATCATACATAATTATACCGTGTCAAGAATTAACGTCAGGGCAGAGGTATCCTGTTGTGTGTTTTTTGAAAGCAATCAAAAAGGCAGTTTTATGTGACAGACAGAACACAATAAGCAGCTAAACAAGCAACATAACCTGCATGGTCAAAGTAACAGTTATCAAAAAACTGTGTCAGAGGGCTGATTGTTAGTCGCTACCACTTTACTCAGTGTGTGAAAATACTCAGGAGGATTTCATAAATGTTACATGAGAATTTAAGAGGTGGGTGGATGGTGTTTGCATGCGCTTCTCTTTACCTACAGTTAACATTTATATATTGATGTTTCCAATCATGCTCACTGTTACACTCTCAATTTTTACTTCCTTTTTTTATGACGTCTTTCCTAATACACACACAGTCGTAGGCGTCTTAATATTACTTTGGCCCTGGGGCTATGGTCAATTAGAAGGCCGTTTGCTCCCTTTACAATATACCACAGTAACATTTATCCAGAAGCAGCTGTCACATAGTGAATAGAATGTTCTAATCAGTAAACAGAATATGAAACTCATTAATATGAGACAATACATCAACAATGAGTCAAGACAAAGTGAGGTCATCAGCCAAGAAGGCCTGTGTGCACAGCAGCAACACAAGAAAATCAGTCTTTTTGATTAAAAAGCTTCAAACATTACAAGTAAAGAACCAGCATAAAGCTCGTATAAAACCAAGGATGCTTTCTCCTGGTCTTCTTCACTGCAATCTCCTTGTTAGCCCTTTAGCCGATGCTATGACTGTCTGATTTGTGATTAGAGATATTACAACACAGGGATATATTTTGTTGTACACTACAATGCGCTGGTCATCATTGCTATACACAGAAAACCTGTGTGAGCTCCCTGGCCCCAATGTTGTTCATGCAAATATATAATATTATATAATTTTGAACTGGCCCCTGATACAGAGGCCCAGGGCCCAAGAGTTGAGTCCCAGTAAGCCTGTGCATTAAGATGCCTATCACAGACTGTATTAAATATTGAACATGGCTACTGTGACATCACCCATCAGTTTTTTGGATTTGCATTTTGAAGCCTCAAGTTCTGCATTTGGGACGTCACCATCTTGTTTTTTTTGCAGCCAAAGGTGACTAACCCCCAAATTCCACCAGATGCGTGTTGGTTGCGTCTGCGCTCAGGAACGGCAGCGGAGCCGATCCGTTTCAATTCTAGTCAATATGTGTGCTTCCACCGGCTGCGGCTATGCTGCGTTCTGGCTCCGTCACAGCTGTGGCGCTCTGGAGCCCTCCGCAACAGAAACGCAGGACTTCTATTTTTGCCAGACGCCGGAGCACAACGCAGCAATTCAGCACAGAGCAGATCGTGCGGGGCAGGAAGTCGAGCACAGAAACAAAATAAAACATCCGGTTAATTTTCAATTTTCAAAATAAAGTACACAGTGTTCACGGCGGATCATATTTCCCTGCACTACACCTTGAAAACGTCATAATGGGCGGAGGCAGGCCTGAAATCAGCAGGTCAGAGGTGACACCATGACAAGGAGATGTTAATCATGGAGGTGCACCGAGATGTCTTCCTACTACTCCTCTGGTTTTGTGGTTCTGTTTATAGAAACTACATCTTGTTATATTGTGCGATTATGTGTGAATTCGCAAGATCTCGTGGGTCCTCGTGACTCCCACTGACTTGGGAATAAAACAAACGTCACTTACTGAGTTCGCCAGAGACAAACATCAATCTGGAGAACACTGCTGTTGTTACTTTGCAATGAACTTTAAAGTTCAAATAATTGTTTCGATTCTAACATATTACATTTACCACCATGAAATTACATCTGCATTTCTCTGTCATTGTTATTTTTATAGTTATGTGCTATTGTTGTTTGTGGTATTTATGATTATTTTGTTTACTTAAGTTAGTCAGTTATTCTATTACTATTTAACTGGTCACTTGTTTGCAGCTCATTCGATATGACGTACCGTCCACTGTGCAGAGGATTGTGGGTCAGAATAGCCAGAAAAGCATGCTGGCTTGCAACTGCAAAATGGGACTGGATGTAGTAGAACATCCTGTTTTTTGGCATACTGCATTTGACATACTTTGTATTGGGACATACTTAATCTTTTTCTGGCATATTATATAGTATGGTAGTATGGGTATTGGAACGCACAGTAAATTTGGACAAGAGGCTGGAGCCATGGAGGAGCGAAGGGTGGATCTGACTCATCTGTCAGTCAAGTGGCCCCTTTCTTAAATTTCTGCAACTTTAAGCCTTAGAAATGTTACACAGTTGAGTTATTTAACAATTCACCCCTACACAGCTTGTTAAAATTAGCTATAAAGACAAAACACTTTTTGCACCAGGCTGTAAAAATGTTTATTTCTGCTGTATTGTATTTGGACATTTCAACATGGCGGTCTGGTTGGGACTGTCCCACTTTTGGAGCCAGCCTCAAGTGGCCATTCAGGGAACTTTTTGACACTTCGACATTGGCTTCATTTTTCAGCGTCTGTGGTTGCTGCATCTCAAAATTATTGGCACTAAACATTTTACAGATTTGTACAAAATCCCTTATCCACTACCTTTCCCTTACAATGTATTTTACTGCAGTGCCACTGTTCACAAACACAATCCATATAGGAGATACTGTTGCTGAACACTTCATCCATCTTTCTTGGTTGGTTCAGTTTTTAGCTCTAAATATTCTTGCCCTCTGCCAGCTCCTGCCCTGAAGGGTTTCTGTATTCTGGAGAAACACGGAGCTACACTATCTCACTGAGACATTTGGCTGGAGGGAGTTTTGAGTTTTACTGCACAGTTTGCTGAGAGGTAAACATGCTGGACGGAAGAATCGCTGAGAATGCACAGCAGTTAAGACAGGTTTCCTCTTCCTCTTGTGGATTACAAGCAAATGTGTAATGAGAGTCGGCTTTATTTCCCAACAATGTACACACCAGACTAGATATAGGAAATATACCTGCCCTGTGGGTACGTATATTTCCTTTTTCCTGTTGTCATGGGAAATATAACATGTCTCAATCATGTCAATTTAAAAAAAAAAAAAAAAAATCCAGTTTATACTCTTTGTTTTTCACATGAACTGTGTGCTTTTGGTGAGACTAGAAGACTGTAAAATATGATACATGGGAAATTCATTGCATAGTTATGTGTGTTTGACCTGGGAGGTGTGTTTGATGTAATCTCCTCTCTTCATGCCGAACTCTAAGATCAATGTGTTTGAGCCAATAAAGGTTTACTGATGGAACAACGGCACTTCATCTCAGCATGCCTGGCTGCTTTCGGATGATATGCATTTATAGATAGGAAATCCATTGTGAGCAGGCATTGTTAGACGGGTTGTGGCAAAATGAAAGATGCTCACTGCCTTAAAAATTCAATTTCTCTGATATCTATAGGAATACAATAAGGGATTGCTGCCTCTTTTCTTCTCTCACTCTCAGTGCGTGTGCATGTGTATGTGTGCAAGTAAGGATCAGCAGTCAAGCTATCTGAATCGCACCTCAAGGGGATGTGTTTGTGAAATTGGATTTAGCCTGTTATTTGATACATTATCTTCAGCGCAATTTGCTCGCACACTGATTCCACTTAGGGCCATATTGAATTTGTTTAAGTATGAAATATGTGCTATGTGACGAGGTCAGTGCTTCCCAGAACGTCCAGTGTGAGCTGAAATGCATCCAAAACAATCTGCGCACACATATTTATGTGTTTTACCATCTGTGACTTCTTTTTAATGAGACTCATTAGGCACTGTGGGATGCTGAAGATAAGAAGTACAGCAAGTGTAGATAATCCAGCTCGACATGTAGGAATCATTTCTGCCCCCTCGAACTGTCAATAAAATCACCTATCACTCTTAGCAACATGCATCCAGTGTTCACCCACCTATCACCAAGATGGCTGACAGCTATAGACCAGTTGGTGAAGGGGGATTGGTTCTCCAGCTGCTGCAACATTATTGGAAGATGATGGGGATAAGGTGCTGATCCAGTCAGTCTTCCCCACCAGCTATGGACCGTGGCACGTATCTCACATACCACTGAAATATTCATAAGTAATCCTGGAAGTTGGTGAAAATTCCTGTTTTTCCACAAGAGAATCATTAAATGAGGACGTGACAAAGGGCTGAGGGTGCACTTTAGTGTGAGAGTGAGAGTTGAGGGGGGTTGTGGAGCAAGAAAAGAAGCCACAGTGCTTGCAGCACAGATGAACATCTTTCCTCTCTCAGGAATCGCTGGTAATTAAGAGCACAGAAAGTGTCCTCTTCTGAGGTCAGCTCCTCTGCTCTCTGTTTCCCTCTCGCCAGTGAACCCCCCCTTATCTCCACTCCAACACACGCGGGGAGACTCGCTTCTTAATAACTGCATCTCCCACAGCCTGCAGTGTATGGACTCTATAAATCCACGGAAGATTCATTTGCTTATGTTGCTGTAAAAAGACGATATCATCACTGTGAAACCTTTGAATCTCAGCAAATGTATAATTCCTCACCGTGACTTTCTAACTTGTTAAAAGGCCCCTTGAAAATATATAAATCTGACAGTCCTCTTTCATGATTCATAACATCCTTTATTATGAAACCCATGCAGTGTCTCTAACAAGGACTGAAATGATGATCAGATTTTAAATGGGTGAAGTGACGGTCATGTGTTAGAGGGAAGGCACTGCATTTTAAAGTGACATTTATACTCTCATTCTCTGTTCCCCCATCCCCCAACACCCACCCACCCACTGCCACCAGCTCTTACACACACACACACACACACACACACACACACACACATTACTTTTTTCTTCCTGTTCTCTTCATGCCGCTTTCCTCTGTGTTCTCTCCTCTATACGCTGCGGCGCGGCATTGCGTAAACGGAGAGACCAGTCACAAAAAAAATTGTGACACAGTTCAAACACGTTTTATTAAAAGAGCACCAGATGGCTTTGACAGAAGCTAAACTCTCTCTGCTGCTCAAGTCTGCTGGAAGTAGTTTGCAAAGTTTTGGGGCTGATCCACCCTGCACACACACACACACACACACACACACACACACACACACACACACACACACACACACACAAATATGCACACAGAAACAGACCTTTAATCTGTGGGCTAATTGTTTTCACTGCTGAGTTCTGTGTGTTGTTTGAGCGATGGATAGCATCATTAACGCAGATTTCATAAACAAAACAATGCCTGTAGGAAGTAGAGACAGCAGCTGATCTTTGACCCTTCTTCCTTTAGGATCTCCTGTCTCACTCTCACCACAGTCACCATCACATGCAACCATTTTTTATCCATCGAAAACACATTGCATGAACATTCACTGCAGGTACAAAGATATAAAGAGGAACACATCAAAGTCAAGGTTGAGAGCATTATGCAACCAGGCTGCCTAGTCGCATGCAGTGGCGACAGCCTATCAAGATGCTGGATCCTGGATCCTATTCTTCAGGTTGCCATGGTTGCATCATGAAGTTGTGTCATCCATTCTGTGATCATTACATTTACTGTAAATGTTGACGCTAATGAATCATCTCTCATGCTGGTATATAAACATTAAGTGTGCAGTTTGTCTTGATATACAAACTGGGTCACGAGACTTGTATTAAGGCTTTAAATGATGCAAAGTTTGTATGTAAGGTCAGGAAACAGTCTGAGCTGGCTGAAGGAAAGGAAGAGAGAAAGGGAGACAGAAAGTGCCTAGTAAGCTTCCTGGACAAATATTTTATTGTGAAATGTCATGAATAACAATCAATACAATATTAGATCTTTACGGCATTGCATCTAAAGGACACACTCATCTACACTCAGACTTTTTGGTTTGTTTAGCCCCTTTACCTGTAGTAAATAATCTCTCTTCAAAAAGATAAGAAGTTAAAAAAAATACTTTTTGGAAGTACTTTTCCTAACAAGCTAAACTTGACTCTATCATTTATCATCACATTTCTCTGTGCAGGTTATCATTCATTTCAGATAACTGTCACTCACTCTGACTCTTCCTCATCTTTAATGACACTTTCTGGCAGCACATCAGTGGCAGCACCTTGATATGAACGCTGTGTACACCGCATGCAATTGGACTTTGATTCACAAAGACATAATCGCCCTCCGCCTGAAGAAACCTCCGTCACTGTGCAAAACTGACGTTCAAATTGCACAAAGCAGTGATAGAGTTGCTCTCACCAGTTTATGACTTATTGAGTAGGTGGCTTTTTATTCCTCACTTTTGATCGCTTTGAGAGAGCTTATCAAATAACGTTGTCATGGAAACCATCTGTCTGTGAGCCACCTGTGTTGGAGAGGCGGCTGTGATTCAAAAGTAGTTCACAGTAGGGCAACTCGGATCATCCCACTATAAATTCACACATGACCTCTGGTATGAGCCAAACTGTCCTACAGCAAACTTTCTGCATATATGAGCTGCGTGTACCAGGATTTGATAACAGGTTTGGTTTTACGCTGATTATCTTTAAAGGACAGTTCATGGCTAGCCTACCTTGTTACAGTCAGTAATAAGATGTGCCTGCCCTCCAAGTAAAATCAAAATCTGACCTGTCACATCAGTGTTCATTACACAGCCCACCGAACATGATTTATGTAACAGTTTTATATCCTCTTATGTCAACCCCACACTAGATGATAACTGGGCAGTTTTGGGTCCAGCAGACGTAATGTTAATGTTATCAACTGGAACAGAGTCACCTAGATTTCAAATCGCAAATATCACACATGTTCACACCTTGGTTACACCATGAAATCCCACAGTGTGAGAAGAACAGTGGTGGAATATTGAGCAGACACCTGCAAACCCAGTGAAAGCAAAGTGACGGGCAAGCGTTTGAGACTAACAATTAAACTTTATTTCGAAATCACATTCAGCCAGCGCTGCCATATGTATAAGCCAAACTGATTCTGTCTTTTCAGCCATGACTTCATCCACAGTGTTTTTGTTTTTTTTGTACTTTGGTGCAAGACAGCGCGCGCACAAGTGATACCAGCTGACAGTGACAGCCCGTCTATATGTTAGTTTTTTTCTGAAGCCATGTGAGTTTCTGTGAGCCCCACTGAAATAATTTAGTATAAACACCAAGTTTGTGGTCCTGCATCTTACCTGAATTGTCTGGTGTGTGCATTCTCACGAGTAAGATATTAATTGCTTAAATTTGTCTGTGGTTTTTAAAATGAGTAAAGTCCTTTTGTGCCTAGGTCTTCAACAGTGGGTCCAGGACCCACAGAGAGTCTTCAGAGTGACTGCAGGGGAGCCACCAAATTAATGTTTGATAATTTTTCTTTCTTTTCAAAAATTAAAATATGTCTGAAAATACACAGAAACATGAATACAACATATTTTGCCTTCACCTTCCCTTAAAAACAGGTCAACTGCAGCCTGAGGCTGATACGGCCTTCTGCCTGACAAACCTCCATCCACCCATTTTAATATGCAATGCAAGTTTATATTGTATATGTAGTAGGGGGTTGCTGCTCTGTCTCTCTTTCAGCTAAAAGGTCTTTGGCCTGAAAAACATTAACCTCTGCCTTTCAGGGATTTTTTGTGTTATCTGTTTGGTGGTTGGACAGAGGGACACAACATCAATCTTAGTCTGTACTGATAAATATGCCTTTGTCCTTAGATTAGCAAACTATAATTCTATTCAACTTTATTTCTATAGTGGAATTTATCATCATGTGAATGTAAAATATGCACGGTGTTGATATTTGGCATCTAGTCTCTGATATCATCACACCCCTGAGGAAGCATCAAGCTCTGCACAGCGGGAAGTGAGGAGTGACGATAATGACTTCCCTCCCGCAACTCACAGGTGGATGCTGAGGAGAAGGTGAAGCTTGTGAAATGCTACACGAACAAAGGCAGTAGCAGCAAGTGTCAGCAGAGCTTTCAGAAGAGCAGTGTGTCAGCAAAAGGGTGAGCAAAGCTCTGACATCTTAAATACACCACTGTGATGAAAAGGGTGCAATGGATACATACTGCAGTGAGAGGAGTATGCCATGTAAATATAGTGGTGGGCTCAAGTTGGCTGCCCAAACCAACTTCCAGGTTTTGCTCAATTAAATCAAATGTGTCATCATCATTTATTTCTAATTTTGCACAGTGTGGAGAAGGTGAGGAGACATCTGTGAAGATTTATATCTGCCACAGACAACACCCCACTTCACTCAGTGGCCTGAGACCAACCAACAGGAATCACTGAGGCAACGTTCGGACCAACTTGAGCCCTGCGTAAAAAAACAACCCCACAGAGCCCTCATTCATTTGATTGAGGTCAGTTGGGTGGCACAGCGGAGGGTGCAAACACAGAGGACTCAGCAAAAAAATGGCAGGGTTGTTGAGCAAGACAAAAAAAATGAACCACATATACACAGTGGACAGACGTGCACAGTCCAGGCAGGGTGATAACTTTGTAACATGCACACCAAATATCTAGTACCTACCTCACAATCGTCATGACGAAAACTAAACAGATATAAAAAAAAATAGCTGTGAAGGAAATCCTGTCTGGTAGTATTATAAACTGCTCTGCAGAGTTTTGACATTTGAGAAGCCCTCAAACTCTGAATCTGTCACTCACTGGGTTTCATGTTGGTACCTGAATCAACACGATCCCACGCACACACGGCTGATTTTGGTCTGAACGCTTGGTAATGCAGTGAAAAGGTCATGATCTCCTTTCTGGCTTCCCAACCACAAACACTGCCGATTGTGTTCTTCGGAACACAAAACCAAGCTGGAAGTACTGTTGCCAAAAATCAAACTTGGTAGGTGGGCGTGCTGCTCTCTTGCCAACAGGATGCCCCTGGTATCTCGATTTGGCTGTGAAAAAGATGTCTCCTGTTGATGGATAAAGCTGTGAGGCCAGGAAGTAACAACTACATGTGTTCCTCTGCCTTGAGCAGCGAGAAGCAACCATTACCACATGGCTGACCTGTTCTTCGCCGTAGGCTCTGCAGATGGTCGCCTCCCAGCAATATGCACTACTTCCTTTTCACAGACCAGTCCCTTCAGAGGAACGCCCCATTTATAGATCCTGACCAAGGGGTTATCTACGAGACTGAGAAGTAAAACTGATGCACTCAAGCCTGCATTCTTACTCATGGCCAGCAGGGAGCAACTCCACTGGTTGCAAAAAGTAGTCAGATTGTATAGAAGTCTATAAGAAAAAGACCCTACTTCTCACTTGATTTATAACCTCAGTTAATATTTTTCTTTGGTCTCAATCACTAGTTTCAAGTCTTCTTTAATACATGATGTTCATTTTGTAAATTAAGGTCCTATTTAGAGCCATTATATACAATAAATCAGGGTAAGCTCTAGGGCGTGGCTACCCTGTGATTTACAAGTCGCTACCACAGCAGTGGTACCACCCCTCGCTCCTCCACAGCTCCACCCTCTTGTCCAAATATGATCACTTCTGGCCCTACAAAACCAACATGGTGATGGCTGAAATGCCACACTTGAGGCTTCACAGGGGTAGTCCACTAACCAGTGGGTGACATCACATTAGCTAGTTATTATTAGTTAAAAAGTTTATGTTCCTGACCAAGGGGCCCTATCACAGATCTACAAATCTGTGTTGCAGTAAGAAGCTGAGGAGACAGGAAGACTCTCTGCAGTTCTGTTGAAAGCATTGAACTGATCACACAGGGTTGGTAAAGTAGATGGACTGGGGCCTGGTTACATGATCAAAACAGCAGATGATGAGAAGTAAGGGCTCATGTGCGTGTATCCAGGTGTTAACTGTGGGCATTCATGATGTTCACCTCTGATTCTGAAAGCCTTTGGTCATTCAAATGATCATGTAAATGGACCGTGTGGTATCATTAATCAATATTGATCTTTTTTGTTAGTTATCTTATTGACGCATGAGATGTAAAGCAGCAATTTCCTTTCCAATCTGTTGGTAATTGCCTCTGGAAACCGTTCTGCATGCCGTAAACAGAGGATGGTGGAGCTGATTGTGTCTAAAGCCTTCACGAGTTCAGTGAGTGAAAAAGCAATGGAATATGTGACACAAGCGAACATCTCTGTCATCATACTTCCTCACACACAACATGATTACAACAATGTTGGCATCCATCCAGTCTCGTGGTATGATCTCAGTCTGGCAGATGGACCCAAAGAGCTTGGCACAAGACACCGCTGATGACTTTTAGAGTAGCTCAGCAGAATTGTAGGGGAGAGTTCAAAATCTAGACGTGACTCATGTAGCCGAACATCAGGACATGGCCGGGGTCCTGGCGACGAATGGGCTTTGTATGATGAGGAGGGACAACTTGAAGTCCTGCGTGTTGCATTTGTATTCACTTTCCAATTTACAAATGCCTTTTTTAACTATAAAGTTGTAGTAAATGCATCTGAACAGTATTTTTGTTAGATGACAAAATAATATACTCCATGAAAAATCATTTTAATAATTAATTTTGTCTTGACACACTGGCAGATACAAACAATAAAGGAAAACTGCTCTGAAAGGTAACGACTGTCATGTGTAATGTAAGCTGAAGCGACACTCAGATGCTCTCTCTCTATCTCTGTCTCTGTCTCTCTCTCTATCTCTCTCACACACACACACACACAAACACACACACACACACACACACACACACACACACACAGTGCAACAAACACATTCACAATTGGAGACATGCACATACATCTTATGATAATCAAACCATCTGAAGTACAATGTCCCTCTTTACAGTCTGTATGACCCTACATGGTAAAGAAGTCTATACTATGTGGTGCGCTATATGCTTGTTACTGTATATGATGTTACTTCTAACCACATCACTGATGGACTCTGAACAGCCTCCACAGGGAGCCTGAGGTCTTTTTACAGTTGAATGCCAAACAATGACACTGTTGCAGGGCCCTCTCATAAACCTGACCACAGCTGGAGTTTGCTTCATGACGTCGTGCCAAACAGCCTGTCTGCTGTAGCTTGAGTGAGTGAACCTGAGTATGCATGTATGAAGACTGACTTCAGAATATTTATTGTACCCTTGGGTAAATTCGGTTTACAGTGAGTGAGTCATCTCGTATTGTGAACACACAGAACACCACAAGACAAGACAAAGTGACGGCAGTGCTTAGGCTAAAAGAACAAAGAGGACGGCCCCAAGATAAAAAGCAAAATAAGTTAAAACATCAGTAGATAAAAAGGCCTAAGAATGCGTCAAACCAAGCCAAATGATAAAGATGTGCCATTCATAAAAACAAGATAAAAGAAACAGTACAAGAAATAAATACATAAGTTATGTTACAGTTTCTCTCACTTGTTAATAGCACTGATGGCTGCAGGTACAAAGCTGTAGGATGTAAGAATTGTTCAACATTTTGGAAAATATGCACATTTGATTTCTTGGATCTTTAGTTGGATAAAGAGATGAACAGCGCTGTCTTATCTGTGTGGTAGATATGAAGCTACTGCCAGCATCAAGTTAGCTTAGCTTAGCCTACAAAGTGGAAACAGTGGGTAACAGCTAGCCTAACAAAATCTGCCTACCTATGTTATATCTGTTTTGCTTAATTCATACAAAAATAATAATAAGTGTAAATATGACACATTTCTGTTTTAAGGGGAGCTAGGTGCTGCACTACGTCTGTGCACAGTCACTTCCTGGAGTCTCCGCTGGTTGCCTGGCAACTTCACAGTGATGACAAGATGACAAGACTGTGTATAAAATATACTATGTGAGATTTATCTAAAAAAAACCTCTCAATCATCACTTATGACCCACCTGAAGTGTGTGATACTGCATTTATCTGCCCTCTGCCTGTATTTCCTTATTTGCATCTGATTTTCTGTGTTCAGGACGTTTATGGGCGTGTACCCCACAGCGCTCAGGTGAAGTTGAGCTTTATAAAAAGGTATAGACCAGATGCCAGACCGTAAGTAGCAGGCAAGAGACGCAGTGCTGAAAAACGCAAGTAAAGCAAGGCAAAATGCCTAATCAGTGAATCTGGGATTGGCTTTTACTTTCACTTTCGCTGGCGAGCATGTTTGCAGACAGTAACTGACAATCCTGTAAGGCATACCTTTAAGGTCTTTTCAGATGACGAGAGACTAAGAGCCTGCGTATTCACTTGATCACAGGAGCTCACTCAGCTGCTCATGTGAATAGACAGGTAGACAAGTGCACCTCGAGTTAACGCCAGGCACTTTACATGTGGTAACTATGGAAACAGCTTCTGTGCACGGCTGTATCAGCAGCACAACTTTATTTTCTTTACAGGCAACAGCAAATGAAACCCAGTCTCAGACTGATTTGTTGACATGGTGCAGTGGCAATCCTAGCCTTTGAGGAAAAGCCCCGACTGTTATCGCTGATTGCTGACTAGCATAGTCTTAATTCTACAACCCAGTTAAAGTTAAAACTACGCTGACGCTCTACCAATGCAAAAGCTCTCCTGTTTATGATGGGGTCATATAGCCTGTGGGGCCATACCTGTGTTGTTTTGAAATACCTGACAAACACCTGCAATGGTCGAAACATGTTGGCTCTTTTATGACTTAGCCACTACATTAAAGGCTTTTGAATATTTCCTGGATTGCCTTCCTTTCGGCCCTCCCGTTTATGTCCCGATAATTGTTTAGAAAACATTTTTATCTATCCATCCATCCATTTTCATAACTGCTTATCCTCTTGAAGGTCGCAGGGGGGCTGGAGCCTATCCAAGCTGACATGGGGCGAGAGGCGGGGTACACCCTGGACAGGTTGCCAGACTATTCGCACTCGCATTCACACCTATGGACAATTTAGAGTCACCAAATAACCTGATGTGCATGTCTTTGGATTGTGGGAGGAAGCCGGAGTACCCAGAGAAAACCCTGACATGGGGAGAACATGCAAACTTTGCACAGAAGGGAAATCATATCATAAAGGACAAGGATTGGTCTCACATAGAAAAAAATTCAAGACACTTCAACTCGGGAATGTGCGTGAGACGAGCATGACCGTGACAGTTTCAGTGGATTGCACCTGCTTGTTGCTCCGCCTGTCGGATTGCCCGTGCCTCACTAACTGTCTGCTTGCCTAAATTACTGAGTGCGTCAATCACTCCCAGTTTTAAAAGACCTTTATTGAGCTTTAGAGGTGCTGGACAGAGGAAGGCTAGCTGTTTCCATCTCTGTTAAGCTAAGGTAACCAGCTGCTGGTGGTAGCTTCATATTAAACGTACAGCAGAGGGTGGTATCTATCATCTAATTCAACTTTCAGCAAGAAAGTAAATAAGTGTATTTCCCAAGTATTACAATTGATTTGTGATGTTATTATCATAGCTGAAGAATTTTCACCTCACTCACAGCCTTTCTCTCTTTTACAGAAGTTGCTTAAGTAAATCAGTAGAGCTTTATCACCACAGTGACCATGGGTATTCATTCATATAATCTAAACTAAGCCCTCAAAGCCTTTGACAAAAATGAGCTTACTGTGTTATTTCAGGATAGCCAGAAATAGCACAGAGAATCTTGGCAAGCACTGATATACAGTACCTGCCATAAATAAACAGACATGAAGACATTTGAACGTTGGAACAGCTTTTCCACTTGGCTGTATGCCTGCATTGAAAAATCCTCTGAGCTCGGCCAGTCAAATGTTCAATACAAACACATTCACCTGCTGGAGGGTAATCAGCTTTGCAGGAGAGGAGGGGTTAGGAGTACTCCCTTTGATCAGCTTTTCGTTTTAGCATAACAAAACTTTATCTTTTGTCACAATCTAATATTACATTTCTACACAGTCATCATTCAACCCAAGTTAAACTCTCTTTGCTGCTGGGGAAGTATGAGATATCCTGGGACACTCAGGGATTTGTTCAGCGCTCAGAAACATTTAAGAGTTGGCATGCCTAATTCATTTGAAGGATTAAAAATATGACACAACGGCCTACATTTCTATTTTTACATTCTGACACCAGTTGCAATATAGACAACTAATCTTTGTCTTACATTGTATAAGCTGTCAATTCATAGCAGGTAAAATAATAAACATCATGCCAGCCAGTTCTACCCACAGTAACCACTCACTGTTGCTCCTGCCACGTTTTTGGCACCAAAATAGTTCAGGAGCACTCTCTCCTGATGTATTTTATAACAGAGTAAAAAAACAGATCCTACATTTACTATCTGCAGCCTCTCCGTTGTTCTAATTTTAATTTCAATTTCACCATTGGCTATGATGCAGGATGCTAAAAAAAATCCAGCAAAGGGGAAGTGGATGGATCTGCAGGCTTTAAAGAGGCCTCTGAGTGCTGTGATGGGCTGTGATGGGAAAACATTCATCCTTTCTCTGGATGGATATGACTCGCAATAACAATGTCAATGTCATGGAATCATATAAATTCATACATCCTTTTTACTCCCAGGAATAATGATACACGATTCTGTATGCTGGCAGAGAGGGAGAGAGAGAAGGAAGACAAAACAGCTATTGGTGAGTATGGAGCCACAAAACATGTCATGACTGAAAGCTGAGAGACAGTCATAATGTGTGTGTGACAGAGTGAGAGTGAGAGGGAGAGACTAAATTTACTGGATAAAAACTTTCTTACATAAAGCATTGTAAAAACATGGTCTGCATGTATCTGTGCTGAAAAAGCGAAACATCTGCAACACTCGCATACATTTATCACAAATATTTTAATTTAATCCTCATATTGTTGTTGATGCCTGCAGCTCTGACCTTTAAAAGTGTCAGTAAAGTGTCAGCAGCACTCCCTCTGTAGGGGTGAAATCAAATCACGCTGTGCCCTTCATGACTTCACATCTCAGAATGGCTCCACTTGAAAAGCTTGTTTTCAGGAGATGCTATCATGCAGTAGGTTTCTGCCAGAGGAACCATCTATTCATGGATGGTCACCAAAAGAGGAGGGTTTTATTATAGTGGTTACATCAGTTTTTCTGGCAAGTTTCCGTAATGAGGAACAGTACCAGACTGACATTTATCACTCCAGCTTTTAAAAGACTGACGTTATGGTGCTGGAGAGCAGTGCTGGAAGAAGTATTCAGATCTTTTACTTAAAGGTGCAGTGTGTAGGATTTAGAGGACATATTGACAGAAATGGAATGTAATATAATAAGTATGCTATTTTAGTGTGTAATCACCTGAAAATAAGAAACGTGTTTTCGTTACCTTAGAATGAACCATTTATATCTATAGCCGCGGCTAGTCAGTCCTTTGGCGATTCTCTCGTAAATCGGCCCGTTCTTTACCGTCCCCGTCATCTCCTGACGGTTAATGGCCTCTTCGTTTGCGAGGGCAAGGAGGGCGTGCAATTCCTTGTCTCCCCAGTTTCTCATCTTTACAGTGTCTGTCAGGTTTGTGTTTCCCTCTTGCTGCTAGCTGCTCAGCTGTTTCCTGTTAATCCACCGCCAGTGGGTGACACGTGCGGCGTCATCAACAGCACCTCCCACAAGTCATCAACAGCCCCTCCCGTTGTGGAAGTGCTGTTTAAACTAAAAGGGTTCTGCCAATATGACTACCCTACGAGGAGGAAAATTGGGCACCCTGGATCAACTCGCCAATCCAGCTCTGTGTGTCAAAGCTTGCAGCTTGCCTGCATAACGGCCCAACATTCGCAGAAAATCTGGCAGTGTGAAAGGGGCTTATGGTAGCCCAGAACAGACAAACCAGTGGCTCTGGATAGGGTCAATTACATTTTTGCATCAGCCACCATAGTTAGCATCCCTTCCACGACAAGAGCATCAAAAAAGCACTTTTTAAAAAAATGCTGCTTAAACTGCTTTATTTAGTATTTTTATTAGTTTAAATCAAAAGGTCTGTTTGTTTTGGAGAGGAAGAGACCTCTGCAGATCATTCAGCTCCTGGTAAAAACCTCCTGAATGTCTGGATCTTAGGTTATCAGAGAAGAAAGGTGAGCACACATCAGCAGGTGCTGAGCTAGCGGCCCATCTTTGACATGCCAAACAGCATCAGAGAAACACTTATTTGTAACATGAAACTCCTTTAATCAGTGTTTTTACTGGTTTAAATCAGCTGGTGAATTTGTTTTGGAGAGGAAAAGACCTCCGCAGATAATTCGTCTCATCATTAAATCCTCCTGAACACTGAATTCTAACAGGGAGAAGACTCAGCTTGGGCTGCTCACCCAAGCTGAAACTTCTCCGTGCAGAGGTTAGCAATGTCGCCCCCCAGCAAGAGTGTTTGGCAGGCTGTGTGGAGTTTGCATGTTCTCCCTGTGTCAGTGTCTTCACCCAAAGGTTGACTGGGGACCAGATGGTGTGAATGTGAGCGTGAAAGGTTGCCTGTCTGTATGTGTCAGACTTGTCCTGTACAGGGTGTACCCCTCCCAGTGTCAGCTGGGATAGGCTCCAGCCCCCCTCCCCCCGGTTAGTGAATAAATTAAAGAAGTTTTAGCTTAGTGAAATCTGCAGTCCTCACCACTAGGTGCCACCAAATCCCCCTAAACCTTACACTCTGTTCCTTTAAGTTTATGTACAAGTACAAGTAGTGCAGTACTTATAAGTAAACACTGGGAATTCAGAATTTAAATATGTGTTAGCAGCAAAATATCCTTAAAGCACCAAAAGCAAAGGTACTCATTATGCAGAATGGTCCATTTCAGAATAATTTAATATACTATATCTATGGACTATAATTGGTGATGCAATAATGCGTATCACTTTAATGTTGCAGCTGGTAAAAGCAAGGCTAATTTGAAATGCTTTATGTACTGCTGGGTGTCTCGTCCTATACTATCATACGGATTTATATTTGCATGAATAATCTCAATCTGCAAAGTAACTGGTAACTAAAGCTATCAAATGAATATAGTGGAGTAAAAATAACAATATTTCAAATGTAGTGGTTAAATAGAAGCAGAACGCAGAATAAAATGGAAATAGTCTAGTACAAATACTTCAAAATCGTACTTCAGTACAGTGCTCACAGTGTAGATGCACGTTATTACATTCCACCACTGCTGGAGAGCACCAAATGCTATCTAGCTGGTGACTGATTATAAAATCATCTTTTCCCCATCATCTCCTCAATATGTTCACAAACACAGAAAAATAACCCCTCTGATCACCCGTTGCTATAGCAACTCCAGCTTGAGCGCTGTGATGCTACAAGGCCATGGATGTCGTTGTGATATCCGGCGTTTGCAGTCAAACAGCACAGTCTGTCTGTGGCCAAAAGTACTGGGAAGACTATGGAAAAAAAAAACATCGGGACAATGGTTGTGGACAGAAAATCATCAGAGAGACAAAGTTTTCAGGTAAAAAGATAAACAGCATGTATACACCATGTGACGTGAGTGCTGCAGGATGTGTGCATTAGTCAGATCAGAGTCTCGTGTCAATAAGAGCCATATGTCGACGCTCTGTGGCAGAACTGAGAGGAGATAAAACACATATTACAGCCAACCCTGGCAGCAAGAACTCATCATGATTCTGGAGCTTGGTGTCAATGAATTGATAACTAACTCTATCCTCTACTGTACCTCTAAGACCATGTGCCACAGAGAGTGCCCTTCAGTCACAATCAACCGCAGAGGAAGAAGTAATCAGTGAAATCGCAGGTTGTCGATGGTACACTTGAGACACGATGAGGAACCGTGGGTCAGCCCTGAAGAACACGACATCCTGGTGACAGATCCCCAGCTGTCGCTTCTGTCCCAGATGACAGCTGAGTCGACGTTGTGCAATAACTACGGCTCGCTCCATTACATCACTGATATTGTCGTGACAGGACACCAAGTGACTGACTGTAAGTGTTGAGCACATCAAACATTGCTGAACACTTTTCAGTTGTTGTTCCCGAGCACTTCAGCATAATCTAATCCTGTCTCGTTTCACACTTGTTAATATTCTGCCAGTCTGTTGTATATTCAAGCTTGTCTTGTGGACAGGCAGTACTGAGTGCAGTGCATTATCATAAACCTCATATAAATGACATTGTCACATCAAACATATATTCTTTTTGTTTTTTGAATCCTTCAATGTCAGCTCTTTCTATCATTGTGAAGCAGTATTCACCAAGCTCTGGACTGTTCACCCACTAAAAGGGAACATCAGCTGACAGGTTAGTTTTACACTACTGATTATGTGGTGTTGCACTAGCAATCAGCATAAACTGCTCTGATGTGTGCAAACAAATCAAAGTATGACGGTAAAGTTACTAAGCTCTCTTCGAACAGGTGAACTCAGTTGCAACTTTTTTCAAAGACTCTCTCCAAATTAAGACTCAATCATCAGTATTTAAAGAAACAGTTCAACAAAAGCTCTCACGCTTTCTAGCTGAAAGTAAGCTGAAAAAATTCACACACAGACCTGGGGAATTCATTCCAAGATTCAAATGGACCTGATAATTTCTGTCAGAGGAGCCCTTCTGTGGAGTTCCCCCCATGTCAGCTTGGGTTTTCTCTGGGTACTCCAGCTTCCTCCCACAGTCCAAGGACATGTAGGTTAACTGCAGAATCTAAAATGGCTGTAGGTGTGAATGTGAGTGTGAATGGTTGTCTGTCTCTGTGTGTCAGTCCTGACAAAGGTGTACGCCGCCTCTCGCCCAGTGTCAGCTGGGATAGAATCCAACCCCTAATAGGATAAGCGATTATGGAAAATTAATAAACAAATGAACAAGATAATACAGACCTGGTGCATGTCCAAGACCTCGATCTATTTTATGAACCTGACAAACCTGATTGCTACTAAAAAAGCTTTTCTACTGCTAAAATCATTTCAGACAGAAAATAATGTTTTTACCCATCTTACTCTGTGTAATGTTAAAAAAAAAGATGTCTGTTTTTATTTTATTTTATTGTCACTTATTTTGTTGTTGTTGTGTGAGCTGCTGTAATGCTTTCATTCTCCCAGGTTCGGGGATCAATAAACTGAGCTGACTGTCTCCTCCTCTGCTAAGGTTGAACTCCTTTTTAAGTTTTCTGGTAACTTCTTTTTCACCTCAGTAAAGAAGGGATCCACCTTTCCTTCGCCCTGCCTCCAGTTTGGTGGTGCTACTGCGCAACACTTTTTCTCCTCACTTTTGCCCTTGTAATCTGACCCTAAGTCAGCTTCATCATCATGGAAGTTATGCATATACAGTAGTACTTATGTGTTTACATCATGTCAGCGCAGATCACTGGTCTTCTTGGATCCACTCAGGTATCACCGGCCCATTCTCACTGCTGAATTGTCAAATACCGCCGCTTTGTCAGTGATTTTAGTGTCAGACACCAATGCAAAAAGGCACCTTTTGCGGTGGTATGATACAGCGCCAGGCGGTGTGTCATACTGCCGCAAAAGTTGTGGAAAGTCCTGGAAAGAGCTGGAAAGTACTTATAGGATGGGTGGGAGAGTAGGTGATGTCATGACCTAGGGTCCGTACTGTCATTACATATGAAGCCACTGCCAGTAGCCGGTTAGCTTACCTAATCATCCTGGAAGCTGTGGGAAAAAGCTTGGCTCTGTAAAAACTGGTTTTACACTGGTTTTAAACTGGTTTCCAGTATGATAAGCTGAGCTAACCAGCTACTGTCTGTAGTTTCATATTTAGTGAAAAAGCATAAGAGTGGTATTAATCTTTTTGTCTAACTTTCAGCAAGAAAACAAAACATATTTGCAAAAGTTGAAGAACTCCTTCAAGCCCCTCAAGTAAAAAAAATGCGAAGACCTGCACTGTTTATCATAACTCAGCCACCGAAAGTTGGAAAACTAGTTCCCTGAACATATTTCACTGCCTTTTAGAGATGAGCAGCCCCGCTGTGCTTCGCTGCTCTTCTACCACTCCATCATGTGGAGTGACCAAGCCTGGCAAGCACATCGTGAATAGCCGCAGAAGCCTGATCCCGACTGGCAGGAGCTGTAAATGACCAGTATGGCAGCTTGGCCTCTCTCAGTGGTTGCAGATGGCACCCAGCGACACTGGGGTCAAAGCTTTGTCTGTGTCCCGCCAAAAATACTCGTCCCAGGTGGGAGGCTCCGTCTTCACCTGCCTCAGCAGATTTCAGCACATGTGGGTGAGGAGGCAGCAGTGTTCGGAGGAGGAGTGTTTGCTGGACGTGATGAAACAGAGACAGCTTTTACCTCTGCGCTGTTTGATGCTCAGCAGGGACAAAATTTTGAATAAAAAATTAGCAATAATCATTAGAAAACCTGTTTCCGGTTTCTCTCATAACAACTGGATTCTTTTGACCTTTGATTTCATCGTTCTGAACATATGTGGGGCATCGTACAGTATCTGTCACAATGCGGAATAAACCATCTGCTCCCCACTGTCTCAATCCATGAGCATCCACTGTTTTCACTTCTTAGTTTTATCTATATGCTTCTCCTTATGCGTCATTTATGATGTGTGTGGACATGTGGCCCCTTGAGGGTTTGGATAAATCGCAGAATGTTAGAGCGTGATTTCATCTCCAAGAACAATCAGAGGCAAGCTGCCCATGCGTGATTTAAAGGGTTGATTCACCAAAACTACAGAAAAACATATTTCTCACATACTGCTAGGATATTCGCCATGCTGATTTTGGTTTTATTTGCCCAGCGTTGAGATATCCATCACTGAGATTTCTTCTGCCACAACAGCACAGGCTGTAACTGGACCATTTCCTCTGAGAAAATAGTACCTATAAAAACAGTTGACAGCTTGGTCTATGTATTATCCACACTAACATTTCAGACACCTTTTCTGGAAGGAGATGTTGCAGCTGATTTCTTAAAATACATTTTTCCAAAGCTGCAAGCACCAAGTCAGGGTGATCTGTCTCATCAGTCTTACAGGAAACAGTCCTACAAACACATTTCTGCATTCATCTAAAACTCATAAACAGATCAGCTCGAGGAAACAAGCTTACAAAGATGATTACATTGGCCAGTTAGATAAATGAACATAAATTAATTCTTCAGGTGCAGCCTAGAGAGCAGCAGCATATGATTGGCCAGCTGCTTTTTGGCAGTTGTCTGGTTCTGCAAACACATTGGCTAACAGCGTCACCTTGGCCTGAAAAATACCAACTAATGTCCCTGCCCTCCTCTTTACCTCCCCATTTTGCAAACCTCGTTTGCCTTTTTTAATGGAACCTGTTATTGCACTTCCTTCATTCTTGTTATGATTAAGTGTTACTGTTACTGCATATTGTGAGAGGGAAAAATAGGGCACTGTAACAACTCTGCCAGCGCCAGTCTTGTGTTGAGCTGCTTTTGGTCAACCTCCAAAGCTGCTTTTATGTCCACTTGAAGCAGGCTACAGTGGAATGAGTCTATATAATTGCAGGCATGTTAATTAAAACTAAACAAAACTTTTTTCTTAATTATATAGAGCCATATGTGCAAAGTTGCAGTGCAAGGTGCTTTACAGTACAACAATACAATAAAAATACAATAAAGCAGTGCAGGGGATAAAAGGCAAGGTCATAATAGAGAGGAGCAGATTAAAAATGGATTAAGATAAGGAGGTATTTTAAGATTGTGATGCCCTCAGCTCTTACTACAGGTGAATTGTTATGTCCAATTCGTGCAAACATTAATATTATACAATATTTTTCCTTTAAGGTTTGAGTCTTACAATTTGATTCATAGTGCGAACAACCTCTAAACTATATTTTTGCCGCACGGGTTGAAATGGTGGGTATAAAGTGACGGTGAGCGCAGGTGCATCCTCCACTATATGCTGGTTCCTCACTCAGAGCCCACAGGCTGCACATCGCACGCTGCTTCTGTACACTATAAAATACGGTGCATGTTGAGGACGTGAGGATTTGAACGCGCTCAGTTTGTCTCTGACCCTTCTCCTCCTGTGTGCGCCGTCCTATCCGCTGTGCGCTCCGGACACTAAACTCCCTCCCCTCCCTCGCCTCTCCTCCTCACCGCGCAGAGCTCGACGCGCACAGGCACAACAGATGGTACAGTACTACAGGCTGCAGGCGCGCAAGAATTTCATGTAGAAGTACTTTTATTTCTCCAAACTTCACAGGAACGTTTAGCTTCATAGGAGTAGGGGGGTTCTCCGAGGAAAAACTCGACTTTGACAGTCACTGGATCCTACGTTTAGAGGCGGAATTTGGTGCCAAGGTAAGTTGTGATGTTTTCTGAATAGACGATCAGATTTCGGAATGAACTCAGAGAGAAAAAAACCTAAACAAAAGCACAAAGTGCGATCACTTAAAATGTATTTTCTCCGTTATCGATGTATCTAAATCAATTTATAACACTAACTATGTCAATTTAAGTTTGTTACATAATATTTGTACTGAATGAAGAACAATGGATTGATGAAATAGCGCTTAGGCGTCAATTAACCCACCATTGAATGTAATGCCCTGGACAAACATCTGAATGGAATTTACACCATTTGAAAAATCTGTTTTTAGATGTAGTTGCGTTACAGATTTTCACTCTATTGTAACAAAATGTTCTAAAACTAATTTAAAAATACCCATAAAAGAAAAAATGAAATAAAACTGAGAGTAATTGACACCAGTGAGATGCTTTTTGGCAAACTTTACAGATGCAGCATTAATATGGTCATGAATTCAGGATGAATATAAAACGTCAGACCTCTTCATTATCCTGACTTCTTACAGCAGAATAAGTCCTATAGTTATTTCAGGAGTTCAGTGGCTCCACAGGCACACATCTGTGTAGATGCTGATGTTGCAGCTCTGTGGGGATGCTGCTGATGCCACAACATTCAAACGCACAAGGATCATTTTTAGTGACTTATGCTGAGCCTCCCACAGGGCCAGCTTTTATTGTGAAAAACCGTAGAGACACCACCATGTGAAAGGTCAGAGATGTTCTCTCGCATTGTCTATATGGTGGTTTTTCATGTCTTGTGAGAAGTGGCTGGGGTTAAAGATGGCTTAAAACAGGGCTACCTCAGGCGTGTTAGTATTACTCAACAGTGGCTGATGATACATTTCCTCTAAATATGAATGCAAGAAATCTAATTATGACTTTTACAAAAAAAAATGAGTCCTATTCTCACTCTGCTGAAATGTGTCATGAGATAAAAAAAAAACATTTTTTGAGGTTAATGCTTATCAAATAACCAACCAAAACAAAAAAAACAAAAATTTAATTTTTTGTTATGCAAAACACAAGCACTGATGACCTTTGTAGACATTAAAATTAATTAGCTTTTTGGAAATGTGCCATAATTTCTGTTTTGCATTCTGCAAAGGCTCCAGTTCATGCTACCATCAGCATGCAGTGAACAGATAAGGTTTTACTGTAACAGCCTGTGAGACACTGACACTAATCTCTTTGAACTCTCGTATGCTCCCTTCCTCAGAAGAACATTAGAGAGCAGACACTCTGACATTTAGGATTTAATAAGACTTAGAATGATCAAGTCTCAATCTGCCTCTAGACATTCATTATTATTAATCGGCTGTTTAGACAGAACTCCAGGTCTGTACCTTTGGCAGTGTAGTAAACCAGCTGAGCCACACACTCGGATTTACACAGAAAAAACCCTACTGTGGCAGCATTTCTGTCAGAGGTTAATGCCAGTCATCCATATGTCACATCCTAAAGGCTCTATAAGATGGGGGATGTGAACTGGGTCACCAGTGAGCTGTATGTAATGATTTTTTCAGTCCAAGAAGAGGTCCAGACCTGCGGTGGACCCCAGGTGGCCCCGTGGCAGCAGGAGCCACAGGGAAGCGCAGCACATTACCACATAGCCTTGCAATTTGCACACAATTAGATCTCCAGGGAGGGACTCTCAAACTTTGTGTTGCATCTGTTCTTGGTTCTGTGTGAGCTGCTGGCACGATAGAGAACTGTGGAGATGTGAGGATTGCTTTGAAAATGCGACTAGATGTGCTGATAGTGGTGAAATAATTATGGTGACTGTGATGTTTTAAATGAATGGGAAAAACTGGGAGGACAGTGGAGTAGGTTCTGCTGTATAAATAGCTGCGGGATCAATTTCTTGAAGTCTGCTCATTCAGATCTATCCTTTCTCTAGAAGTACTGCACCAAATACAATCCAATATACAATGTTTTTATTTCTTTCTGCTATTACAAGTCCTGTGGTTCATATTGTACTGCGTATATGTATCCTTTGTATCTCAGATATTGCACATATATTTTCTTCTTCCTTGCATGTGGCTTTATTTCTGCTCATTAAAATTTTTATGGGACCTTTGAGAGTCCTCAGCCACTAATGTTCCTGTGCAGGAGCCACACGACAAACTAACTTTACCATGTGTGCTCTTACATGGTCAAGAGGTGTACTACGCTGCGTACTTGTACTAGATTGAAACCCACACTGAGCAGCAATATTGGGGCATAAATTGGTATATGCTGCAGCACAGATATGTGAAGGGCCAGTGAGATTATCCAATATCCGAGGTACTCTACTTTTCATTTGTCAAAAACACTCTAACAAGCGCAGACTGTGCATCCAGTGATGCTGTTTGTTTGCCTAACTTTAATGTGCGAGCCTGAGTGGGCAGGGTCATTTTCTCTTTGGAGAATGAAGTGCACATTTTGACACTAAAGCACAGGAATTGTCGCTGGGAGGAGGCACTGCTGCTGACATTATTGGAGTGCCAGAGATGCTCCCAATGTGGTATTTCATTATATTGTCGCCAGAGTTGTGAGAAAATAAGAATAGCGGGCCTCTGAGTATGAGTGAGGGACCTGTATTATACAAGGGATTGGAGTTTAATGACTTAAGTCAGAGACAACATCCCTCAAGTGTGGAAGGGTTAGATCTAAAGTAATAAGATAGGACTGGCTCTCTTTATGAGAACTGTAGTATGTGGACTGCGAGTGTAGTCTCTCGCTTTGAAGAGGAGAATCAAAAGCGTGTGGATACTCCGCCACTGCAGAGGCTGACTGTTGTATTGACTTAACATAACCCTCATAAATACAGATTTTTGCCACATAAACTGTAGATTTTTTATGACTCAAACAGCCGAACATATAAAATGCTACACTGAAGCGCAGAGGAAATTGAATAACGTGGTACATGCTTACTCATTTCCAAACAGCCTGCAGATGTACTCTGTTTCATAATTATGATGTCATGCAAATGTGAATATGTTGCCTTAAAGTGGAAATTGTTTTATCTTAATGAAGTTAATGTTGATTGCTCAATGTAATGGCTATAGAATATGAATACAACAGCATTTAGATTTGTTCTCCATGAGCAGTATTTGTTAATTTGTAATGGGGAGAGGGGGGGCAGCTCATATTATGACACATAGTATTTTTGAACTGCCCATGGGAAGGATGATCATGTAAGAGCCTGTCCATTCTTGATGAAAAGCTCTGTTTTCACTGTCTACTTCACTCTCTTCAGGACACGCCATGAGAAATTACTGTGCTCAGACTCTTATTTCTTGACTGTTGTCTCTCGTCTCATCCCTCCCTTGTGTGAATATCTCATATTCATTTCGCAGTATTGGCTCCTTTGAGTTGCTACATGTAAATGTATCGAACATTTTGAGTTTTGATACTTTTTGGAAAAAATACGGCATCAGTTTCTCAGTGACATTTCATCAAAGTATGTTACTAGTGTAATATAAAAGTTTACATTAATAAAGATAAAATATTCATTTTACATTGGGATGCACTGATATGGCATCCCACTTGTGTGTTGGTAGGCAATGTAAGCTCAATATGATGTTACAAAAATGTCACAGACAAACAATCTGTCGCTGTTGTCATGCATTCATGTGGTGTCAGAATAATATGAAGAATATAAGGTCCACATCAAATTCCATAGCTCACCTTTGCCCTTCTATATCACCATGTTTTTTAATGCTCTGAGCAATAAAACACAACACATCTCCTTCGTAGCATCCACGTTGTTTCCACATCTCAACTTAGGGTGCTTTCACACCTGCCCTGTTTGGTTCGGTTCAATCGAACTCAAATTCGTTTGCCCCCTAAGTGCGGTTCGTTTGGGCAGGCGTGAATGCAGCAATCGCACTCGGGTGCGCCCGAAAACAACCGGACTGAGACCTTCTTGAAGAGGTGGTCTCAGTCCCGTTACAACCAAACTCTGGTGCTTTTCATCTGTGGTGAGAACGTTTTCCGACCTCAATCTGAACCAACTGCATTCGCATTAATCATTGTTTGAGTTAAACAAGCATGAGCATGTTACAGTCCTGGAGGATTATTAATGTGCGCCTCCTCCTGTGCTGCCTTAATATGCACATTCAGCACATCCAATGCATCAACTGTTTTCTATTTGGAGCCGCGCCTCGTTTTCAAACTGTATGGTTTGCCTTAAATGCGAGCAATATAGTACACGATGACCAGCACTAAAATCAGCCTGCATAGTTGTCACTCCATAATGACATTAGAGAGTGTCGCATTCATCTTGCAAGTGTACTCTTCTTCAATGTTTTGTTTACTTCCTGGATTTTTCCCACATGGAAATTCTGACCAATCAAGAGGAGCTTTCTCGTGCAAAGCATTTGATCTGGTCCGCTTGTAAATGCTGCCGTGAGAACACGAACCAACTCTAGGCAATTACACAACTTTATAACAAAATTCGTCCCTGATTCGGACCAAAGCAAGGCAACTCTAGGTCTGAAAGCACTCTTAAAGCCCCTAAACACACCAAAGTTAGAAGAACCACCATCTGAGGAGCATGTGAATGCAGCATTGACCTTGGCTGGCAGAGGTCTCAACTCAAACTGGGATTCATGAGCACTTGGACACTTGACAGGCTGACCTGATACTTATTGGGCGCTAAAAAGAGTCATTCAAAAACATTTGCTCGTTCATATTTGCCCATCACCTCTTATCACGCCTCAAACTGCCACCAGTTACAATCTCCTTGGAGAATGAAGGCTCAATTTGCATCACAAAGGAAGTGCATCAACCATTGCGCAACAGTGCAAAGAGGATAGTACTTTTATTTTTCCTGGTAGCTGTCAGTAGCTATTCCCAGTTATCAAATAGTATCAATAAAGTTATTTGCAGTTTCTATGCCCAGTAGTGGGCATGTTGAAGTAACTTGGAAAACAAAATGCAAAGTGTTGTTGGTAGTTTCTAGGCGATCTGGTTGTGTTTGCGACAGTGGCGCCAACAGTAACACCACTTGAACACACAAAAGTGTCAGTCTCCACTTTAAATATCAAACAACATCCTGTAAACTAACAAAATAAATCATGTAGACATTCAATACTTCATATGTGAAATGCTACCACCATTATCTCTGAATCAGTGTGGCATATTTTTGTTAATGGGCTCCATTTGATGCTTCTCCAGTTTCACTGCTTCTGCTGTCCACCCATCAAACCCAGGCCAACGCTGTCCTCACATGACTCAAGCAGCCAAGCAAAAATAAGTGACGCCATGAAGCCAGAGACTAACTGCAGCAACACGTGTTATTTTTTTGTAGCCATGCGTGCGCTCCTTCCATTTACAGAGGATCAATACCGTGCTGTGAGAAGTGAGTGAGAGTAAAATGAAGAGGATACCACAGTGAATAAATCCTGCCGTGATACCTGTAGCAGTTGTTGAGTGGTCGTGCCGCGTAACATCTGACATTAAGCTGTTAATCTCAACATGAAAGAGAAGACGCTCCCATTTGTGACAGAAATGATGGATGCATTAACAGTGAACACATTAAACATACAGCATTTGTATACATTTCTGGTTGCTTGTCAGCATCCTTGTTATAAGAGCTCAATCATGCACATACTGACTTGTTGTCTGCCCGTGTTGTATTAATCATTAAGTGTCAGCTAATGTCACTGCTTCAACACAAGCCATCACTCATCTTCTATCTGTTAACACACTTCACAGCAGTTTATTATAAATATTATCAAGATTTTACTTGGTCTGTGGCGGTGTTTAGGTGGAGCCTGTTACCCAAGGTTTCCCAGCAGAACATTGTGTTGTAACAAGATGATCAGTGTTATTCACTTCATCTGTCAGCGGTTTTAATGTTTTGGCTGATCTGTGTGTAACTGTATACACACAGTACGCATCTGGAAACTCAATTTTTGGCTACATCTCAGCCTCCACAGACCACTGACTGTTCGGTACGTCATTGTTGACTGTGACCTGTTTGTTTCCCTCTTGGTTTTGCAGCTCCGCTGGTTCATTGCAGATTTGCCAAGTGTGTTTTGCCATTCAGTGTTGGTGAAGGAGGTGGTAACATGAAAAAGTGATGTCAGTGAATATCCTCTGTTGGAGGGTCAGTCTCTCATCTGTGCTATTCTGTTCTGGCTGGCTCCTTCTTGCCACAAGCGTCTGGGAACAAGTTGCTTAAATTGACGCCATTGTCAGTCATTATGGGTTTTATTCAACAGCAGTTATATTTTAATGGTATGAGGCACAGCCTGTACAGTTCATGAGGGGGAAAATTAGTGTCAATTAAAAAAATCAATGTAATCAATCTTTATTCAAGCAGTGGAACCACTAAAAAAAATCAAACAGAAGGAGTGTTTTCTGCCCTCAAACCCTTATCTTTAGTGAAAGGGTTACTTGGCACCATGCAGCTTCAAAGAGCCACCCTGCCTAGCATCCACAAATAGAAAATTTGAAGGGGAATTTTAAATGGAAGTAGATTAATATTTCACCTCAACATTGATTCATGCTGCCACTGTAGACATTCTCTTCTGCGAGCGAGTCGCTTATGCAAAGGATGCAGTGATGATACCGCAGTCTTGATCTGGCACATCCTCTCCTTTCCACTGTGCATTAGAAGTAATGGGCCTCCTATGTGGAGCGTTGCTGTCATCACCACTTAGTTCGTCACCCCAGCAGCCTGCTCTGTCATTTTATCATTCACAACAGTAGCAGAGGTAACAGGAGTAGACACAATGAAGGCTGTTGATGGACGGAAGGTATAATTATTGATTTGTGGTGTTTGCCGACTGCGTCCTGAAGAATAAGATGGCATTTTCCATGATATTTAGAGTGCGCAAGGTAATTTCTCAGGTGACATTTTATTCATCGACTCTGCAGCATAGTTCTGCTCTATGCAAGAAACTGATGAAATGTGTTGAAATTTCCAGTGCCATCTTCTGTTACCACCTAAAATCAAGACAAAAAAATACACTCAAGCTCCTTGAGAGGTAATGGAGGAGATCAGATTATTTTCTGAGGGAAAAATAGAAATGAAGCCTCCAGGTTCTGTTTGTCATGTTCCACGTGTCAGTCCCTGTTATTGAATTCTTGCTGCTGTTTAATATAGTCTAATCTAAATGTTATACCAGGCTCTACTTCATGTTGCACAGGTGAAGGACAGGGGAAATCTATTTTCATTAAAGTTGCATGACGGACCTTGAAGACAACCAGCAGCTGCATGACTACAATCGATGCTGCTCCCTTGTGCTCTGGTAGCTTGTCACCGTGGTGACACAGAGGAGATGTGCTTTGAGTTGACCCTTGATTCGTGACTTAATGGTGCTTTGGAAACAGCATGCAGAAATAGACTGCTGCTCTGTTAATCACCACCTTGATAGGGAAGCGTGTTTTCTGTTTTTGAGCTGTATTTTAAGCACAATGACAAGCTCAGCTTTGTCAGTTTGCAATTTGGAAAGGTACAGCAGTGCAGTTTTGGCTTCTGGCAAAACAGGAGGAGGAGGAGGAGGAGGAGGAAGAGGAGGACGGGGAGCAGGGGCTTGGTAACAGAGCAGGCAACTATTGTGCAGACAGTATGCAATTAAATCTGAAATCTTAAAGGTCTGCTTCACTAGAGGGAGCAAAGAGTAGTAATTATTTTTTTTTCTAAAGAACACAAATGAGTCATGTGTGCCCAGCAGGCTTGATCCCTAAGACTACATTGTATATTGCAAATTTGTGATTTACAAGTAAAAATGATGATTTAACTGTTTAATTAATTTGTAAGTGCACAACATAGAGGGTTAATGGGCGTCTGCCAATAAGTTTATTGCCTCAGTAAAACAGGGCATTAAAACTGGAATTAACTATTTTTGGCCGTTTGGGGGCAACAGAATAAGTTAACATATCATCACCTTTTAAAGTTGATATAGTGAAGCTGTGAGCAAACATTTGCTCACCTACACATCCAGTTAGTTCCAGTCTAGGTATGGAGGAATTTTTCATGTTTCTGTCGACCTGATGAATGTTTGTCCAATATTTACTGTCTTTTTGCTCTAGTTTTGTTGTGTCGTGGGTTTCTAAATCTTTCTCTTTGAAAAAAGCTGCCTGCTGTGGTGGAAATTGTAATTACATTGTAAACAGAAAAATTATGATTATTGCTACTTTAAGGAAATGCAATTCATATGGCTTTATTTCCTTGAAACTATGTTTTAGAGCTTTTTGAAAGGATATTTCCAATATATTAATTTATTTATTTGAATTTCTATTTTTGGAGCTGCACACCCCACTCTTTGTCTCTCTCTCTCTTTCACAAACACATTGGTTGAGTTTATAAATACTTACTCAAAAACTCACTCAGAGCACACTTTGGCACAAACTGGTCCATTTGGTAATTCTGTTGGAATATATACCATCTGATTATTCAGAGCACCACAATGTGTAGAGTGTAGATTGGAGCAGCAGGGAACCAGCGCAGTGAAAGTGAAACTAAAGTGTTTGTTGATTGATATAGAAATATAACGCTCTATATCAACAGTGCTCTCATTTCAGTGTAGACACACACATTGACAACCACTGTCTATTGCTTTTCCAACGTACTCTAGATAAAACCAAGAGTCAGCCTCCGGAGCTGATAAGCGAAGCCAACATGGGAAGGTGAAAAACTGCAGTTCTTTGAATGGCCACTTGAGGCTGGCTCCAGACGCAAGTCAATCCTCATAGACCCCCATGTTAAAATGCCCAACTCTACAGCAGAAGTAAACATGTTTACAGCCTGGTACAAAAAACAGTTTTGGTCTTTGTAGCTAATTTCTCTATTCATGACAACATACTGGGCTTGAATTTTTATATACTCACTCGTTTCCATTTAATTAAGGCTTAAGTTATACATAATCAAGTGCAGGACCACTTTGAGTGACAGGCTGTCTGTGAGGCATCACCTCACATTCTCAGCTCCAACCTCTTATTCAAATATAGTCACTTCTGGCTTAAAAAAAACAAGTTGGCGACGGCCAAAATGCTGAACTTGAGGCTTCAAAACGGCAGTCCACAAACCAATGAGTGGTATCACAGTAGTTACATCCAATATTTTATAAAGTCCATGGATGAAAACAGCTGCGTTCCTATGGAAACAGTGCATCCTGTGGTTCATGGCTGGATTGTGCAACAGCAGCAACAGAATGTTTGCTGATCTGGTACACCAGGCTCCACTATGTATAGAAACTAAATTCAGTAGGAAGCAGTGCAGGTGGTTGTAAGCTTTTGTTGCCTCTGTCTGTCCCACACCTGAGTCCTCTGGTAGCCTGGAAAGATTAACAGTGTACATTACAGTAATACAGTAAACTGTGCTAAAGCCCTGGGCGCATTCTCACTATGTCTGCTCTTGTGTGTGTTGTGACAGAGGGAAGATATTGTTTGGGGAGGATATTGTTTATCAGAACCAGAAACAAGTTTTTGTTTCTCCCCTTAAGGTGATTCATTGATTAGACTAAAATGTGCCTTAATGAGATGCAGCAATATCACACTGAATGAGATCCACTTTGTAAAATCTCTGTCAACAGATAAGGAGGAGGGAAACTGGGCTGAGGGAACAGGTGGTAGACATTAATGAGCTCATCCAATAAAAATCATTCAAAACAACTGTTCCTACTCCTCTTGTGTGAAAGACACAATAGTAACACTCATTCATGCAGTAATGAACATGAATGTTTTTCTCCCTGCTTGCTGTTCGAAGACATAAACACACCTCTTGGACCTCCAAAAGACAAACAAGAGAAAAAAAAAATCTTCTAAATTTAGCGGCTTACAACATGCATCCTCCTCCAAAGCAAATGATGCTTCTCTCTGCATTGAGCAGAAACAGTACTGTACTATGATGCCACACTGAAGGACTTTGTAACCAAGGCAACTAACAACAGGCGCAGAGAATGGTCAGATTAGCCGGTGAAGTGTGAAGAGGAAGCTTTTCACATTTTACATAAAGCAAAAGAAGCCAAGCTGCCGTACATCAAGGCAATGTATTAAAAGCTGAAATAAACCATTTCACCTTGGTAGGCATTACTTGTAGCCTCTGTGGTGCTTGTGGGGAGATTTCATGCTGAGCACAGATTCACAGAGGAATATTTTAACACCGGGCTCAAAGGCTGAAGGCATGTAGCTGAACACAGGGCAGGAGATGAGCTAATCACATACTTTAGTAAAAGAGCTCGGTGGAGGTGGATGCCTCCATTAGCAACAAGGATTCACACCTCAGTCATTCATCTCACCACCTCCCACCGCACTGACCCCCTGTCACATGTTCTGAGTCACCTGGCTCCTCGCCATTCCTCCCGTCTTGTTCTCTCAGCGTGGTACGTGAGCTTCTTTCTCTCTCTCCCTCTCTCCTCATAAAGCACACCAACACACAGAGAGCAGATTAACTGTATCACTGCCTAGACAAAGCAAGAAAACAGAGGAAAGTATATTTAGGTACAGACTGCTACTATTGACTGGAGGAAGGCCTCAGAGACGGGCTTTTTTCATTCACGTGGGACGAAAAGAAGCATGTGGTGGATAGTAGTTTTTTTGTAGAGCAGTGAGCCTGGTCTTCCAGCCACGTCACCTTATACAAGAAGGGCCAAGCATGCAGAGGACCAAACCCATAGGCTCTTTATGTTACGACCAATTTTCTCAGCAGGCATTCATGTTATGGACGTAGATTTAAATGAGTCAGTCAGTTCAGACTGGCTTCATTGTGCCCGCACAGTTGCATGTTACTTCTGCCAGGAACATTGTCGTCATGTAGATAAAATCAGAACAGAGCCACATGTCACATATGAAATATGAGGCTGGCTCCAAAAGTGAGTCACTCCCCTTAGACCCCCATGTTAAAATGCCCGACTTTAAAACAGAAATAAACATGTTTACAGCCTGGTACAAAAAAAAAAAAAAAAAAGGTTTGGGTCTCTATAGCTAATTTCAATATTCATGACAACTGTACGGGGGTGAATTTTTATATAACTCACCCGATTACATTTTATCAAAGCTTAAAGTTACACATATGAAAGAGCGGGGCTGCTTGAGCGACAGGCTGTCTGCGAGGACTCGCTAAACTCGGTGAGTCAGATCCACCTCTTGCTCCTCCACAGCTTCAATCTCTCATCCAAATATGGTCACTTTTGGCTCCAAAAACACAAGATGGCAACGGCCGAAATGTCAAACTTAAAGCTTTTAAACAGGAGTTTACAAACCAATGGATGACGTTACAGTAGCTATGTCCATTATTTATATAGTCTATGGTTTTCTCCTGCAGGGCTCTAGTCAGCCTCAGTATTAATCCTCTTGGCATAACTAATGTCGGTACAAAATTTCATGGTAATCCATTCAATGGTTGTTGAGACATTTTACTCGAAACCAAAATTATCAACCCAATGGTGGCACCAGAGGAAATTTCAGGCACCGGCTGTTGCCAGAATCCGTACGATTCATTCTCTGAGGACCATGAATGTATCACGTTTGTAACATTTAGTCGTTTAGTCATTCTGGACCAAACTGGTGTGCTGACATCTGGACCAACAGACCAATATTGTGATCCTTGAAAGGAAAATTTTAACAGTAGGACAACTGGGCAAACTGTACTTAATGGACCTTGTTATGTTTATCTTCTTTATTAAATATTTAATACAATTCTGTGTTTTCAATATGCCATATATGAAAATATATGCACAGTAATCATGGCTAAAATGACCATCTGGCAGACTGGGCTCTTTTTAGTAAGGTCGAAATGCCTTTTGGTCGGACACAACTGTCTTTTTTTTTCTTTTTTCTCGTCTGACCGACTCATAAACCAGGAAGATTGACCCCTTTTTTAAATTGACACTGGGCTGGTCCAATTACAACTTTAAACCCCTCCCCCTTTGGGCTCAGTGCCTTCATTAAGCAACGCATCTGCAAAAAAGAGTGCCAAACAGGTAAGACAAGATGCAAGGGAGGCGTGGAGAACTTGCAGGCCAGAAAACACAGCTTCAGGCAGATCAGCGGCGTTGTTTGTCCTGCCACCTGGGCATCTGAGGCTACAGCCCTGAAGGGTTCATAAATAGCCCCGCACTTTTCAGATGCTTTTAGGGACTCACTGCTCAGAGTAATCTTAGTCAGTGACTCCTGTGGTAGCAGAGTCGCTCCTTTTCCTCTCTCGCCGTGCGCACGCAGGCAGGAGTGAGTTACTATGGTTACTGCAATCAGCGTTTCCAGGTCATTTTGTTGTTAGACTGTCACAGTCTGTCAAAATACATGCAGGTTTGAGTGTGTGTGTGTGTGTGTGTGTGTGTGTGTGTGTGTGTGTGTGTGTGACTGATGGTCACAGGGGACACGTCCTCCTAAATATTTAGAATGTGCATTTGTCCCCCATTTGTTTCCTCCATTAAAAACATGAAAGTGACAGAGGTCTTTCATTTTGACAAACTGCTAAAACGCAACTCGTAGACGCATCAGTGCCTCCAGTTAAGTAGGTGGTGGCAGTGTGCAACCTCAAAAGCAACGGGTGCAATCTGCCATAAAACACAAAAGATGAGACAACTATGCATAATTCAATCAGGAAGTATCATGAATAAATTGATACAGGAAAGACAAAAAGCAGTCCATAAAAATGAACCAGAATGCAGGAAATGCTCAAAATTTCTTGGAGGAGAGCCCCCAGACCCTCCACTGAATGTGTACCACCAAATGATTAAAACTTAGCGCCCAAGTATAACATAATATATGACTTACATCTGTGTGATTAGCTGTGGTTGTTGGGTCTGTTTGCCCATTTTCACTCTCTTCCCACTACTTTCCTGGTCTTAAGGATGATTTCCCCCCAAAATTCTGAGTCCTAAAAGTAAGTTCTTTTGGCTCTAGCTAAATGTGAAATTTATTAGAAAACATCCATAGCCACATGCAAGACAGTAAGTAGGACTGAGTTGGAGTGCAGCACAAAACCAGTAAAGGTTTGGACCATGTTCTCTTCCCCTTTAACAAGGACAAATGTGATCACACTGAGAGTGTGAATCATGCATGGATGCCTAAAACAATTAAAGCATTGGCTGTAATACAAAGTAGATGATGTTTTTTGGGCGGTTTGGTGTTTGCATGTGTGCAACAGAAAATGTAGCCAGCATGGGGAAAGGCTTTGCTTGGCTCTGCTGAGGAGCAGGTGGGGCAGACTGGTGGACAGGCGGTGCTGTGATTCCACTGGGACCATCAAGGCCATATGCAGGACAGCTCACCACCATTCATTGGCTCTGTGCTTACAGTGGGCCGCAGCACAGGCATTGTACTCAACCTTGTTTGGAAACGTGTGGCAAGTAAAGTTCTTTCAAGTGTATGTCACCTCTTAGAGATAGAGGCAGTCCTCTTCTGCTGTTTCACACATGACCACTGTTAAACCATAGAGTGGGCTGTTCTCATGCATTTATAATCATTTGAAACGTTAAAGCCACTGCAGTGTTAGTCAGTCTTTATTCAGTTATGATTTTTTTTACAAACTACTCAACAACATCTGTTTACCTGAACACAACAAGACATGCAGCTGTTCCACTCTACTGTAATTTGTAAAGCAGCTAGAAATTCAGTGCAAGCTGGCTTTTCTTCCCTAGTATCCAAAAGCACACAGCAGTGACACGGACCTAATTTTCATGAACATTCTGTCAAGAGAGATTACGCTTCCCTCATCCTGCTGGGTTTTCTCCCCCAGAGAAAATAGCTTGTAAATATAAAGAGGCTGTGGAGACTTACATCACATATTAAGCTAAGGTTAAAATGAAGCTCACTAACCTCTTTATGTTCTTGACAAAAATAGACAAAAATCAGAATTATAATGTCCAAATTTTAAGGACTGCACTGGTGTGGTTATTAATCCTACAGGAGCTTTTTTCTTGCAGCCAAAGCTTTATAAGCGATGCATAAAAATGAAGGGAGTTATTATTCTCAAATATGACACAAGCAGTGAATTAACCTGCTCTCACTGCACTGCACATGTCTGAAATCATCAGGGTATGACAACGTTTTAAAAACCTCTGCAAACATCTTGAATATTTATGCCTGCAGCATTCTTTCTGCGGGGCGTCTGTCAGGTCGTGTCTGATCTAATTAATGACTTTGCAGCAGTTTACCAATGGCTCATTTGCACATGGCTACTCAAGCCCGCACGTCATATTTTGTGATGAATGGCTAACTTTGTTTATTCATTCAGTTAAATCACAGCCAGTATTTTGTTTGAGCAGCACAGATGAAAATTCTCACTAAGCTCCACCCTGGGAATTTACTGTACATCCATGATGGCAACCCCGCCTCTCCGCCCCACCCCCACAGCACACACACACAGCACACACACACACAAAAACCGAGGAACCACTTATTTGATGCTTATTTGTGATGCTTTCTTGTACTCACAGTTGTGCCAGGGGAGAGTGTGGCTGTCAGATCAAGGTACTGTACTTTACACAGTTATTTCAAATTCTGTCGGCAACACATGCATACTGATCAGCCTCCAGTATTCCCTTTTAAACAGAACTATGTCAACAGAAATCCTTAGAGAAAGAGATATTTAAAAAAAATCCTTTTTAAAATAACTTTTGACCTTATACTACATTTAATTTCAGCCTATAACTACATTACTGTACATGTATGTTTTATATTTTCCAGAAAACATATAATTCTATTTATTCCAGCATACACTAATGCACTAAAAGTTTAGAGGGGTCAAGGTTATTTTAGTTTAACCTTTTTTTTTTAGTTTAAAAACCTTTTCTATTTTTTGTTTTTTCCTGACTTTTAAAAATGACTTTTTACTGTACTTTTGAAACTTATTACAGCTTTGTTACACACTGCAGTATACACACTCACACACAGACCATTGTAAGCAGTCCACTCATATTCTTTAGCTGATTAATTTTCAAAATTGCTGACTAGTGAGTTTGTTTTTGCTCCAGTTTTTCATGAGTTAAAATCAAAGATCTAACACCTTTTGTGTGGACACAAAAGATTGATTTATTTCTCTCAAATTCATTTAATCAATGTTAGTGATCACTTGCACATTTGCCCAGATGATCCATCCACCTGGCAGGTGTTGCATATCAAGATGCTCATTCAATAACATCGTTACTACACAGATGTGCCTTGGGATGATCACACAACACAATACCACACATGTTGCAAGTTTTGATGGAACGTGCCGTTGACTTCCTAATGACAGGAATGTCCACCAGAGCTGTTGCCCATGAACTGAATGTTCATTTCACTACTGTAATCCGCCTCCAGTGTTGTTTCTGTGAATTTGGCAGTACATCCAACCGGCCACACAAATGCAGATCACATGTAACGACATTTACCCAAGAACTCCACATCCAGCGTCTTCACCTGCAAGATCATCTGAGACCAGCCACCGGAACAGCTGATACAACAATTGACCCTTCACTAGGTCCCTCTACACACACACACTGCAATGACACATAGCTGGTTGAATATTTGTGAAGTTTCCCTTTATATTCACTGTCCTCTGTCTGGATTGCCAGTAATGTGGTGTTTAACTTTTCTGTAGCCTGTAGTTAGTCTTCAGCTTCTACCTTTCTTTATCATTTTAACCTGTGCATATTGTAGAATCACTTTTTGCTTTTCCAAAAATTTGACATTTCTTCAGGGAGTTACAGTGTTGGTTCCATGCTTTCTCTGACAGCTTGACAGATTATCACTAAGGGGCGGGGCTTAGCAAAGGGTTTATGGCTTTGCACAACGGAAGAATGTCTGCACAAACTGTCTCAAACCAACCTCCTCAGGAAAGCTTTTCTGCGTGCTCGTCATCCTCAGCTGGTTCTTGACTTGAGAGCACTTCATTGTCATGAGTGTCTTGAATGGGCAACAGTTCACCTCCGATGGTGTCTTGCACTTTAGAGAAGGGTTCTCTTCACAGATGAGTCCTGGTTTCCCCTGTTAACAAGGTTGTGAACAGAGTCCTCCATGATGGCAGTGCAGTTGTGATTGGGGTTGGCATAAATGAAGACAGGTGGTGGTTACACCAGATAACAAGTGATTCTTAACCAAAAATGCATTTCTTTAGACCCCGTCATGTGAAATCCTGACAAACGCCTTTTTTCAAAATAAAATTATCCATTTTGGAGAGGCCGTTTATTGTGACCATCCTAGGACACACCTGTGTAATGATGTTGTTTATCATGGTAAAGATGCAAGTGCTCACTTGCATGCACAGAAGACGTATTCAATCTTTCATTTGAACTCATGAAAAACAGGAACAAAAAAAGTGTTTTGTTCCGATATTTTTGTTTTGATAGTGTCAACCCAGACACATGCAGCCATAAGAAATAAATGACTTGGTGCACTGAAATGTGGGGGCTGTGAAGCATTTCTACCAAAACAAATGCACTGAAGAGATGTGAACTCTCTACAACGATTTATATTGATCAACACCCCCCTGATACACAGTGTATTGGCACTTGATACAACAATGCAATAAAACATGACTGATTATTCCTTAAAAGCAGAACAAGAATTCCCTGAATGTGAACAAAAAACACGCTGTTTCACAAGAGTTTGCCTCACCACTGGCAACAAGTGCAGCAATAAGGCAATTTAATCTCAATACAGTCGGCTGGAATACACATGTATGAGCTTGCAGAGCTTAGACGGTTACAAAACGTACATACAGTTCATAGATTTTTCATTCGTAGTGGCAAGTTAGGGGAAAAATTTAAGGAAGGATTAATAAAGGACATGATCTGACTGCTTTAGATTTCCATCCTTAACTGGGCTGCAGCATAAATTAAAACAGGAGAGAGAGTTGAGACAAGCATCACATTAACTAACACGAACTGATACAATATCATTGTTCCGTTTTCTAGGCTTCTCTCCAAAGCAGCAAGCATTAGAGTGAAACTTCTCTTTGATTTCACACCAAGCCCTTAGACAACAACAGCTCTGCAGCAGTCCAACCCATCAGTTTCTATCCCCTCCAAGAACCTCGTACAGTACCATACTTCTAACAAGCAGCGGCATGGTGCCCTGGCCATGAAGTCTCTTCATGCTGTTGAGTTTTATTTGCTCTCTTGGAATATGAGAGAATTTAAATGAACATGCGGATGGCCTTCACAACTGGACTTGGATGCAGAGCTGAGAAAATCTAAAACTGGTTAGCTTGAGGACAATGAGGAGGCCTGTGTACAAGATTTAATCATTACCTCTCACTGCTTTTCATCTGTTACACTTCACTGTGCTGATCTGATGCTGGTTTCAGCTGGAGAAAAAAGGGTGGAGTGAGCCAGGTCGATTTCATACACATGAGTTTGCCCTGCACAACAACGTTAAACCTTCTACTGCAGTATTCCTGTTTTTGCTGACTCACTGGTTTAGCTGAATATCAAAATCTATTCCACCAGAGCTGGAGTTATGGCAGTTAGTCACAGGACCAAGAACAGCAGATCTGTACTGCACTGTACTGTAAAACATTCGCTTCACGCCGGATGTTATTGACCTGACTTGAATTAAGAATTCTCACAATTATATATTATTGTTAGCTTGCTTTTTCTTATGCATATTTAAATACGTTTCAGCATAATTTGATCTTTTACATAACATGTTTTGAAGTATTTTGCTAAAAAGTGCAGCCTTTGCACTGCCCCACTCCCTGCAGATTGAGGCTATTTCATTAGCAAAAGCACATCACATGGAATGAATCTAAACCGTACAGATACCCACATCTTCATCACACATGCATTGCCTTTAAGCAGTGTATTCATCATAGCGCATTCAGTTTCAGTTGTGCTGGACTTCAGACAAAACCCTCCAGATCTGCCTTGTTTTAAACATCAGGCTCCGGGTGCAGCAGCGGCAGCCTCAGCCCCCCACCCCCCCTCTGTCAAAGGCATTTTCATGCACTGAACTTCCTATTTTCAGTTCAGTGAAACGATGATATAAGAAGCCTCCTCTCCCCGGTGGAGAATAGAGCTGTTCAAACTGAATGAGAAGAGAGAATAAAAGATGGAGCCAGCACGCAACGCTACGCCGAGATACAGCGGAAACTAATGAGAGCATTAGACACAATCTATTTACTTTACAGAGGGGAGGGAAAACACAACAGACTGTGTGAGAGCACGAGAAGGACGGTGCTGGGAAGAATTTGTTGTCACATTAAGAGTTAAGGGAAAATGTGGTCTATTTTGGTGTCTGCAGAAAAGACCTTGGTCTCTTTGCCAGAGAGATGATGTCAGCCTTGTATGGCTGTCTCTTTCTCTCTCATGAGACTGTGTTGCATTGTTATGGATTGCAACGTCGGCCGGTCTGTCAGTCGTTCAGTGGATTGATTGGTCCACCACTTTAGTCCAAACTGCAGTATATTAGCTATTTGTTTGATCACTATGACCTTTTATGCATTCATGGTTCTCAGAATGAATCCTGATGACTTTAATGATGCTCCAACTTTTTATGTTGCGCCACATCCAGGTCCAAATTCTCACTTGTCCACTGAAATATCTCAACATCTACTTGACGGATTAGCACCACATTTTATACAAACATTGAAGGTGTCCAGATGAATTCCACTGACTGTGGTAACCACCTGAAATTTCCTCCAGTGCTACCATGAGGTTTACATTTTGTCTTTTTTTGTGAAATATCTCGACAACTATTGGATGGGTTGTCATGTATTTTATAACAACATTCATTCGTCCCCCCGAAAAAAGTTATTGCAAGTTTAAACTTTGTTCAGAGAGAACGCTAAATCATTTTTTGCCTTCAGTTATTTGTGTCATCTATTTGTGCAGTTAGTGTTTGTTCCCCACAAATATACAATATACCAACTGTGTAGGCGTTAACTATGCCCTTAGACTTTGACTCATTTCAGAATTAACTACAAAAGTGCTTTCAATAGGGTGCAGATCCCCACTAGGCGGCTGCCCAGGCTGATCACAGACACTCAGATAAATCTTGTAATTCCAGCAGATGCGTTTCAGAAGCTCCCAGAGCTGATAGAAATAGGCTACACTCCTTGTCTATTTTTGACGGAGCCACGGCATGTTGATTGATTTCTCCTGCTAACAGGCACTGTGTGTGAAATATAGATAGCCTACAATGTAATTATGAGGATGAATATATTTTTATACTAAAACACAGCCACAAATCATTGATTTATGTCATTCATAACAGGGTGTGTAATGTTATTAACTTTGTATGTAGGCTACAGCACAACAAAGTAGTGAAGAACAATAAACACAATTGAGATTGCCAAAAAATAAACCATTTAACTAAATATCAAGGACAAATCACCAAATCAACAAAATCCACAAGTCAACAAATCGTGCAGGCAAAACACTCCACTTTTGAAAAGCTCACGGTGTGGTATGAAGCTGTGCGGCAGATGGAACAAAGCTGGGTTGCAGCCAGACCGCGAGGAGCTTTGGTCAGTGGAATTGTCCCTCCTGGCTCCCTTACAGTCTACATGGCAGTGAGGATGGAGATTTATTCATCTCGTAACGTGCCTTAGTTTAGTGGATCATAAAATATCAGGTATGGAATCAAACTGCAGATGCTTTGGTTCAAAATGAGACCAAACTTTTCTATCAATGTCAATTCTGAGCCAAAGGCCAATACGTGGCCTGCAATAGACGGTAAGGCTTGTTGTTTTTGACCGAGACGATTTCTGGAAAACTTGTGGCCCTCTCCAGTCGGATAGAAGAAATGAGAGGTCAATGACAGTATAAAGCAGTCAATGAAACAGGTCCCATGAAAGGACCTAGGGCATACAGTCATACATGTGCACACAAAATATTATTCTGATTGGTCCAGTAGTGTCCAAGATTAGCTGCAGACAGGCAGATACATACACTCACACACGCACGCTTGCACACACACACACACACACACACACACACACACACACACACACACACACCCAAACACATGATCCTCTCCAGGCTTAGACCTGACAGATAAAACCAGAACTTCAATTATTTCTTTTATTTTCTTCCTCCTTTTCCTCTTAGCAGATTCATAAAGCCAAGGGATAAGTGCAAATCTTTTGCCACAGTTGAAACATTTTCCCAGGTGCAGCTACTGGAGCTCACAAAGCAGTGACATCCTAGGCTTGAGCTTTTCTCCTTGCTGGGCTATCACGGCTGAGACTGGGAAAAGCAGATAAGATTAGAGTCAAAGGTTGCTGTCGCTGCAGATGAAGACTTGATGGAACCCAAGAGTGTGAGACAAAGGCATACAGTATGACTGCTGTAAGAGTTTCTCCATTCAGCTGGCGTGGTTTTACATCTTCCCAACATCAAGAGAGATTAATCATGGTAATATTATCGCAGACTGAAAACTGGTGATTTGAAATCTCTTAAACATGCTCTTCCTCTTGCATAAAGTGCAATGTGACTATCATTTGGAAATCTCGCTGCGTTAATAACCTAGAAGATGTATCTGCACTCTTTACACCCTCCACACACACTATTAAACAGGAACTCAGGGTGGATGTCATTAAAATGACTGAGACTTTATTGTACAGCGAGTCTAACAAGACAATTATGTAATACCAGATGTGATATAGAAATGTCATGAATGTGAGCTTGTACGTACATGTTGGATGATATGGCGATGGACTACTGCACTGGAGGCTACGGTTGCCTTCTTCTGCAGTTCAGCTACAGTTCAACACAATTTCCCTCAAGATTATTGAAGGAAATAGTTCATCCCACAATGGGGATTCATTCATGGTGGTGTAGTATTGTTTGCTTTCAATTTACAGTCTCCTCCTGTCCGTTTCAGTGATGGGCCGCCTTGAATTTACTGCTCATAATTCGTGTTGCTTTTGCGCTATCAATTTCACAGTCAGCATTCTGAGGGGACTTTCAATTAGTGTGAGCTCGACATTTAAACTGAGCCCGCTTTATTTATCCCTGGCTTTAGATGATAATATTTCATGTAATGTCGATTTTATGCGTAGCAATTAAAGTTTCTGTCCACTGAAGCAGCACGGAGGAACTGAGAGCTAATAAGACTGGCATTGCTGCAACACTGGGTCTCCTCATGTAAACAAGAAACCTGTTTTTTGAAGTCAAGACGACATTGTGCTCCCTTTACATTACGGTTGTGTTAATGACACACAGTGAAACTCAGCTGATCATGAGACTAATGCAAGAATTCACATGTTGGTTTATAACTGCCTGTCATAACATAAAATATAGCTGTTAACCTTTAGGGTGGCAATCTGAAAGATTTTAGTCCTAGTTGATTTGGTGTGTAACAGCAAACAGGTGACAGAGTTCTGGGGACGGCAAAACAAGCTACTGTTGTTTTAGTAAAGGTTTCAGGCAATAATATTTCAATCATTCTGCGAGCAACCGTGACCCTGCACAGTGAAAGGAGGTTACATTGCTAAGTTGGAGGTGTGCAGCGTATTGCCTGCAGCTCTTCACTGTGGCTCCTCCTGACTGCTCCATAACTCCGTGTTTCAAAAGAATCCGCTGTCAAAAAATTTTTGTTTCGTAGACGAATTTTTGATAAACAACAGTAGTTATGCAAAGCTCACGAAAAAACACATTGCATTTCCCGTAAGTGCCTCATAATAACAGTCAACTCATATTTGCCAGTTAAATACTTTTAATGTGAAGCTGCAGCTGTAGGGAATGTTAGGTTTGCATTAGCAAATACCTATTGCAGCATGGTTTCCATGGATGTCATCCTCGACACCCACTTAACTTCAAATATAATGCAATAATTTCATGAGTGCGTCATGGGCTCAGTCACCATTGTGTGACCTCATTCAGCAATCGATAGTAACTTAACATTAATTTCAATGCAAATCTTCAAGATCATTACTCTAATAGTTTCAAACATCACAACAGCATCTTTATATATATAAAGAATGCACCTTTACAACCACTATATAAATTAACTTTGATATGATTATAACATTTTTTAATATGTTGTAATGGTATATTTTTGTAGGTAGAAAATGAGATGGTGACAGTCAGAATTGGAGCAGCCTGTGTTACTTTAAGCCCATTCATCTCAGTGTCCTTGCTTTCTTCCAGAGTTTGAAATGTTCAGATTTTATTGGCACATTTGGCTGCTCCAAGTCAAATTACGCCACGTTGATTTGTGTTTCCATTACCAGATTAAACACGACAATTGGGCCAAGTCACGCTCAAGGTGGACCAAGTGACGTCAGATGGGCCTCCTCATCATTTCGGGACAATTCAGTGTCAACTTTCAATAATGATTCAGCAATATCCCATCCCTGTTTTTCAAGCAATAAACGGCAAAATTGTAACAACAGCCCTCAAATTCTCGGTGATATGTTTGCTGGCTACTAACAACTGCTGCACAGTCCAGTGGTAAACATCTCTAAAGAGGGCACTGCTTTTAAACTTTACTGACTCAGGTGCCTCATCAGTTAAAGACACACCTTAAAGTGGGTGTATGGAGATGCATATTCCCGCTGTGTTGGGATGACACACGATGACACACTCATATGAGACAGCTGTCACCTGCTTCTCACTTCTAATTAGCTAATTATTTTTGCATGAAAATGAATACATTAGCTCCAAGATGTTTAACTATCAGTATATTCACTTTACACTTAAAATCACAAATACAGCAAAAATCACAGAGTAGCTTCTTAACATTTCTTTTTATTTAAGATAGTATGCATTCTATATGAAACCACATGTACTCCCCTAGAAATATATAAACAACACAGCAGAAGTGATAACCTGTTGTTGTATCGAGTATTCAGGTTTAAACTTTTGGCGCCTGTATGACATCTGAGGATTCTCAGGTCTCCTGTTGTTTACAGTGCACAAGTAATGGAGGCACCATGCATGGTAAATGATGTTAGTGTAACAATGTGGACAAACTATCTGTCTGTGTGGATGTTTGCCTATTTGCAGACATGCTGAGGTTATGTACAGTGCTGTCAGGCAGACATGAAACCAGGCCTCTGAGCAGAGCTATGGTGTCAGGCTGGTAGACACTTCCATCCTCCCTAACCCTGCCTTCAACATACGTTCCCTGAGTTGTATCTGTAATTAGGGCATTCAGAATCTGCTCTCACCACCTTATGTTGCGATTCACAACACTCACACCAACACTCTCCTGCATCGGGCTAAAAATGACATAAAGGTACAGGAGTTTTGACAGCAGAGACATTTCTTGGGCTAAAATTAGAAATAGTGGCCGTATCCGTTGCAAATAGGAAAGGACAGAAGTGTTCATAGTAAAGTGCAGTATATAGATTCACACTGTAATGCACACATGCATGTGTGCATTCAGGCATGGACTAATGTCCATGCACTCACACACACTGTTCTCCCTCAGGATGGATTGTCTGTAGCTGTTTTATCAAAACAAGCTCACATTTGTTCTCACACACTCTCTCTATAGGGAAAACACTTAGAAGCAATCTTACCTGGACAGTAATAAACTGTATATAGAGGCTATCCAGGTCACATTGAAGCACCCTCAGGCAGCCATATTGGGGGTCAAAAGTGGCCATGCAGCCGTGGGTGGACTGCAATTCTAAACCTACAATTTGCCGTTTCAGCAGGATTCAGTTGTCACAGTGATTTACTTTGTCCTGCTTCTGCTGAGTAACTGATTACTTTGGTATTTAATCAGTTTCTTTGCTTGTAAGCTGTTTGCTCAGTTTACTAGAACTGTTGCCATCAGCAGTAAGTGTCACTGTTTTGTAGAAAACATAATTACTTGTATTAGAGGGTAGAAGCAAGTTACTGTATGATTCCTACCATGGCTGCATTTTTAAATTAGCATGTAAACCATTAAATTAGCCTATAAACACATCAGCCAGCCATCCAGGTTGATTGCTCTAAGATTATCCAAGCTAAAACTCAGTGTTTTAATTGTGTTAAAGACATATCTGATTCCTCTGGCAGTAAAATCGGTTGCACAGTCTCAGCATATAAACACTATAAAGAGTTTTATTTTTTTTTCTCTTATTATGGCATCTCGGAAAATAGCTTCATCTAAAACAGTCCTTTTTTTTGCTTGATTTATGCTTGAGGCATCTGCATGGGTCCGAATGGCATTGCATCATCAGACATGCTGCTATGTGTGGGTTTTCACCTGTCAAACATTTACTAACTATGTGGACACAGATAGGCAGAGAAAATGGAAAAGCATGATGTGGACGTTAGTTTTCGATTCACTGGGCGCTACACTTTGGAAGAATGTCAGTTTGCCATGAGGAGAAACCCGTATTGATTATATAAAAACAAAACAAACAAGGCTCTGTACACAATGCTGCATCAACACAATGTCCATGTGACTGACTGTGCAGAAAGCATAACTGAGGATTTTGGCAACCTCCATAATTTCACTAAGCTCCTTCACTCATGGACCATCATGATAGTGTACAATTGTTTTATAGTTTGGAGACAACTACAAAACCAATATCAAGTTAGCTTAATATTTTAGTAGTAATAACCAGTGTTGGGCAGGACCACTTTACTTTGTACCACCAGTGTTTGAATTGCTCTGTGGCTTTATGGGGGAGCCGTACATTTCATAGTGGGGGGTCGGACATCACCAGACCAAATTGCCAATACAAGTTAGTCTGGAATCTGTCTGTTTAATTTTAAAGAAAAGTGTTATCATCAGCCATTGACCAAATGTCTTTGGATGCAATTGGATAGACCTACATCCAGTTTGAGCCACAAAACTGAGCGTAGCACTGAGCAACTAGTGACCAGGTCCACCCGGTGTAGATGGCCAATCTCAGCACAGTAGTGCCAGCCGGTCGTTAATCATTCATTAAGTAGGCAGTACACAGTACAAACAGTTTGTGTATGTAGTATGCAGTATGCTTTATTTAGATATTGTGTGTAGCTGGTTTGGTAAAATTTCTGAGATTTTATTTAGAAGGTATAAGTGCGCAACTGAGGTTGGAACTTCTGGAGAGCAGTGTGCAGTCACTGAGGCTAAGCTAAAGTTAGCCACTGGATGGTCAGTAAATCCCAAGTGGTAACCTGCAGGGCTGAAAAATAAAGCCAATGCAGGAAAGGCAAAAATCTGCAGCTCCTCAAATGGCCACTTGAGGCTGGCTGTCGACAAGTCACCTCAGCTATATCAAGTCACTAATCTAATTATGGTCACTTATTGCTCCAAATATCCAAGGTGATGATGGCCAAAATGCCAAACTCCGCTTCAGCACTGGAGTCCACAAACCAATGAACTAGTAAAGTCAGTAGTAAATCCCTACAAACTACATTCTACCTTGTTAAACTACAATGTCTCGTTGTCCATTCCTGCAAATTAAATACAAAAGATGAGACTTGTAGGTGTAGATGATTTGTTGTTGTTTAAAGGAACCTTTGATGGAGCTGGGTTGAGTTACAAAAGTTAAGTCATGAGTAATGTAACCTTCGCTACGGAGAATAATAAATTAATGTCATTTCTTTTTAAAGTGTTCACGTATCTTGCCCAGCACTGATAATAACCCAGGCATACTGCTGTGCATTTACAATTATTCTCATCTCATGGACACACTTCCTACTTTGCTCTTTAATGTTCTGATTTATCTAGACCTACTTGTTTTTTAAAAAAAATATATTTGTAAAATGAGCACAAGTCATGAAAAAAAATCTAGAACAAATACCAAAAATCTCCATACAGCACATTTAAGATGCAGGAAATGAAACCTGCCCCCCAGCAAACCAAGCCAAGCCCACATTTACTATTCAAGCACTAGTAGCAGCGTCAGCTTATCCACTAGTTTGAATCAGTTTGAGCATCTTATATTCAAAGTGTCTTCATGACTTGCAAGTTAAACAGACAAAATGGAGCAAACAGTATTACAGTTCACAGTGAGGTGCCTCTGCTGGGTTATACAACCTTTGTGTGGTACAGATAGATGCTGTTGGTGCTGACAGGATTAACGAAGACACCAAAGACAGGTACAGTCATAGGTACACAGTAGACAACTGTATTCCAAATTGTGAAGTAATTTCCAGTCAGCTGTTTGCAAGTACTTATTCTGTGATTATTGTCCAAGAATACTGAGCCAAAAGACTCACAAAGCTGCGAGCGCATGTTGCCGTCCTGCTAGTCAGCTCTGAGACAATGTTTCTTCAGGTTTCAATGCACACAGGCTCTGAGCAGCTGTTCACTGGCTTTGTAATCACATGAGTATAGTTGATAACAAAAGTTCCTGTGTACTGCCCTGCCTAATTAAGGCTGTGTTTTTTGTGTCCCTACTCTGGAGCAGAGAAATAATGGTATGGTGGGCAGCATGTGCACAAAGGCCAGTCTGCCAGTCCTGGGAAGGCGGCCGACATACCAACTAGGGGAACTGAGACTGTACAGTATGTGCGACAAGATCCTGCAGTCTCGCCTCCCCTATAAAAGCTGTTGTAAGAGGCAGCTGTAATTTTCCCTGTGATTGTTGCAAAGAGGAATGTTAAACCCGTTGTGGTGTTGGTGCAAGTGATTCGCCAATGAGGGACTCCAAGTGTGAATGTGAGAAAGTCATGGCACAGGAAGACAGAGGGAAGTGGAGAGGAAGCAAAGCCGAGAGGAGTGAGGGTTTTTCTCAAGCTCACTCTCTGTACTGCTGAAGAAGCCACTGCAGTGTTTTCTCATTCAGTGAAGAGTGCAGCAATATGAGTCAGATACAGAGCCTTGTTTTAAATGAATGACAGCACATAGAGTGTGATTGTGATCGTTTTCTAAAGGTGACTGAATGATTAGGGTCCCTGGCCTTGAATAAGTCCTATAAAAAAAAAAGTAGATTGCAGAGCCTCCAATCCTCCATGATGTCTAGCACACAAATGTAATGGATTCTTGAGAGATTCGACGTGTGTGAGGCTGACGAGGACATCAACAAGCAGTGCAGTGCACTGAACTGGGATTAGAGAAAGGCTGAGGAGAGAGGGCTGGTATTTATTACAGCACTGCCAGAGCTGGCATGCTTCTGCTCCTAGCACACTGTTAGGCAAGCGCCCCGGGACACAGTGATTCCTCGATACAAGAAAGACACGAACCGCAGGCCCAGTGAGACACACTGTGGAAAAGAAGACTGTCAGCCATGAATAATTAATTCAATTGTATATGCGCCCACTTTTAAAAAACCTTTGCCACCATTCATATGCTGCACGCTGCCGATTGATGCAACTCTCCCTCTCTCTATTTATTTCCTCACTGCTGTTGTCTCCCCTCGTTACTGACCTCTCAGCTCCACGCTCCTGTGCTGGCCCTGCAAAGGTTGAAACAGCGAGACTAATATGCTGCAATGCAACTTTAATTAGTGTGGTTAAACCCCTCCGAGAGAGAGCATGCAAACTTTTATGTCAACATTTCCAAGAAGCCATTTCCCCTTAAAGTCAAATGTAAGAAGACATAATTCTTGTGAGTTGCAGTAATGAGGCAGTGCGGTGATGTTGCAGAATGTTTCTTCTTCCCCAGTGAGTTTCTGAGAGGTGCTTCCATGAATACATTGAATCGCCACTGAATTAATGCAGTTTATGCTGTTTATCGTGAACTAATATACATTAAAGCACTTTGATTTGGTCTTCTCGTCCATTTCTGTTGATTGTATAGAAATGTTCAGGGAACAGTGCAGCCTTGTCAGAGGCAATGCCAGGGTCATGCACAGACAGATTTAGATTTATTGCATAACATCAATATTGCACCTTGAGTGTAGCATTCATAGAGAAAATCTCAGCACTAATGGATTCTCTTGGCCCTTGGTTCAACCCTTCATCCATAAAAGTTCGCTCAGAGTCCGACAGCTTTGACGTTAATGGGATTTTACTGTTACTGTACAGAAAGCAATAACAGTCATTAGCACATTCATATTTGCTTGTTGTTGTACACTTGGAGCTTAATAGTTACAAAGTACAAAATAGAACCATCTAAATAAATGAGATGGTTTTGTATAGGGACTTTATTGTAGCAGAGTTATTTGCAAATCTGTGTGGAGAGTTGTCTAACTGTATCTCAGTTCATATGTGCATAATCAGTTTTGTAACTAAAAAAAATCTCTAAAACTGTATTCACATTTGAAAGTGTATTGAGATTTTTAAATACATAGATGGATATGTAAATGTGTACGTAGATATTAATTTATGACTAAGAGCTGGAAATACAGACAACTCACTCAAGCTTCTCCGTTGCAGGGGTCGCGTTAACCGGATATTCTCGGTCACTGACCGTTTTTTTACAACAATGACCAGAAAATCTGAAGGCCGTCGGTCATTTTGACCGGTTGCAATGACCACCCCTGCCCACTTGGCTGCAGAGTGCACAGTACTGCAGAGAAAAAGTCATTCATCTGCTTCATGTAGCGTTGTTGACATAACGCCCTGGACACACCGGACGCGGAACTGAGGTTCGGCACCTATCTGACTGTCCACACAGGCCGCAGAGCAGAGCGGAGCGCTTCAGTTCGGCGTCTGGTCTATTTTTCACGGGAGCCGCGAGCGCTTCTGTCAAGCTGGATCGAGCGGATCGTACCGAACAGGAAGTCGGACACAGAAAAGACGAGAGAATCTGGCCAATTTTCAAAATAAAATAACAACAGCACGCACTGAGGAACGTGACGAGAAAATACCGTGTTTATAATTTCAAATAACACAACAGTGCATAACCAAACACATTTTTCAATACCATAATCACTTCATTACAATTTTAATTTTGTGTCACCGAGCCTACAGGCATAACTACATAACGCCCTGGACACACCGGACGCATTAGTGACGCGTTAGTGCCGTCCGGTGTGTCCAGGGCGAAGCCTAATGGCTCGGGTGTGTGGATGTCTGTTCATCTTTTCGTTCATGTCCTTATTAATGCACACTTTATAACTTGCTTGTTGGATTTATTAAAAACGAACGAATGAAAACTAAATGTCTTTGAATAGGCTATCTTTATTATCATTTAAAAACGGAAATTAAAATGACCGGTAAAAATAGATTATGACCGGATTTTTATGACCCTGTCGGTCAAAATGGCCGGCGACGAAAAAGTCTAGCACAACGTCTGCTCAGTTGTCTCTCTTTTTAAACCTGACTGTTGCTGCACTTCTGTCGTGGCAGCGATCTGCAGTGTGTGAAGATACCACCAGTCGGCAGTAGCATCCAGTGATTTTAAGCGTGACATTGCCGGGCCATTGACATAGCGTATATGCATTGATGCCGCATTCACTGCTTTGATGTGATACTTCAATATTGCTGCCATACCGCATTGGGCAGGACTGGCCTGTCAATAAATACAGTTATAAAGGGGAGCTGCACTTTTTCCTGGATAAAAGCACTTTAACGTTGACATTTCTCAACTGATTTCAACGAGTTGATTTTATACTCAGCAGTTTATACTCAACATCTCCTTGCTGCCCGTGTATCAATGTGTAATTTGGGCTTACATTAGCTGAATTACTTAAGTGGTGAAAAATAATGCTTGGACATAAACTGTATATAAAGATGGACGACATGACAGGTCCCTAAAAATGAAGCTAAAATATTTTGATCACCCCCTGGTGGCTGACTGCAGTATAGGTCATCATTAAACCTAGCCCCTCCACAGCGGATAGAGGATGAGCCATGGGCCAAACAAAAACTCAAAGTACACATCAAATTCACTTTTCCCAAAGACCACTTCTTTAATTTTATGTAGTTATGATCACGGTGAGGTTTGTTCAAATGTACATTTTTCAGATAAGTTTGGTCATAACTAGTTTTTTGACGCTATACAAAGAGGGGTTTCATGTCATGATTGACAGCTATGTGTGCGAATAGGTGTGGCCTATCACTGGCTCTGCTCAGGATTGGTTAGGCAGGTGTATGGGCGAGAGGTCGATATCACAGAAATCGTTACACTGCAGATTCCAGCACAAGGTGGCATCTGGGACATTTTGGCTTCATTTTTGTACTGCAGAAGTAAGGGGAGACGTTTCATCAACCTAGATGTTTAGTCTATATGCCTGGACTAGTGCAGTGACATGGTGGTTTAGCAGTTAAAAACATATTAACATGATATTGGAAAATTGTAAAAATATGGCACAGTATAAATAGTATAGAATATACAGTAAGGTTAAGCTTAAAATCACTGGTTACTACTGAGAAATGGTGCTTTGTAGGCTGTATAGCTACTGAGGCACAGTACAGGCAGAGACTAGAGCGGTAGAGACTAATCCCCACACACATTAGCAGATCTCTGTCATGACAGAAATGTGGCATAAGTCGCATGTAAAAAAGGCAGCAAATTTAGAGGCCCATCTGAGTTGTAAGTTTCAGCCCTTGGAGCCATTAATACCTTTGTACACATACAGGTTTGTTTAGACATGTACATATCTCAATACACTTGCAAATCTTAAAACAGATTTCGATTTTTTTGTTATGAATTGACAAACATTTACAGATTCTTGCACAAATTCACAAACCTCAGTGCACATTTAGAGATTCTTATACAAGTCTGATTATGTGCACATGGACTGAGATACAATTACAGAACCATTTTAAGTTGTATGAGCATCACTGCTGTCCTGCCTCCATGTTATTTAAATCACTTACCTTGAACTGTGGCTTACGTAATTCCCTGCCCCGTGGATGCCCTTCACACCCAGTAGTTCTTTTTAGGAACACTTGATGTCAAAATAATTTGTTTACCAATTAATGGTGTCTTTAAAAATCATGACTCCAAAATGTCATGCTCCTACCTGAATCTGTTTTCTTTTGGCACATTTGGTTTGTCACATATATAACACAAAAAGCAAGTCATGTCAGATGAGCTTGTGTCTGAATTGCTATTCAAATGACATCTCTGACATTGCAGCTCAGTCTGACCTCTCAGCTCAGGGTCAAGTGTTGTTAATTTTTTACCCCACGCTGAAGAGATGCTACAAGCACACACTCAAGACAGGGTTAATCATGAGTTTTCACTTCTGCTTAATTAGCTGAAAATATGTGAAGTACAACCAGGAAATGTCATTAAAGGCCCTCCATGTAGCTAGAATTTAAAATGAAAAATCAGATTTCAAAGCACAGGTGGAAGCTGTCTGCTGTCTGAACACAGTGCCAGCTTTCTGTTCATGGTCGGAATCAAAATCAGACTGCAGAGCCCAGTTGAGTCTGTTGCATAAACATCCTGGTGCGATTGAAACATTACTGAAACTTAAAGTGTAACTGTAGCCCATGTATTATTTAAAAGCTCTATTACTTGACCCTAGTTTCCTTCAGCATTGCCTAAGTAAAAGGCTTTCAAGTCAAGACAGAGCTGATGTGCAGAAGCCCGAAAATAAGTTGTTTTCTTGTTTTCCATCATCCTGCGGTCCTCATGTTTGCTTCCGCTTTAATAAGCATAGCTTCCTTGCACCCTTCCCTCACAACTTTTCTCACAGGAAGAGATAGCAGGAGGCAACCATTTGAGCATCTTTCTCACCCTGATCTCTGTTAAGACTTACAGAATTGTCACCATGCCCATCTGTGTTGACCTTATCTCCTCCTTTCAGCTGAAGGCAAAGTGCTATCGCAGTCTCTTGGGCAATTCCAGGAGATCAGCAGGGATGAAAGAAAATGAATGTCAAAGATGTTTATTTCCTAATAGCTGGCAAGTTTGTCCTTGTGGTTCTGAGGCTCCAACCAATCCCCAGGAACTGAGACTGAGCACAGAGAGGCAGAGATGGTATTTTAGATGGCTGAGCTGAGCCTTGTCAAAACAACATTACCAGTTTGTTCAAAAACACTCAAGAGTGGAGTGTGCTCAGGGGAATCAACACACAGAAGTACTATGAAAACATGCTCACTTTTACCAATTATTACATACAGTTGGTCTGGCAGTGCTTTTTACCTGAAAACAGCTGCCTGAACCAAAACAGTAAAGTTTTGGGCTGTCAGAGGCAGAGCAGTGAGGCTTCAGGTGCTCCAGCCCCGAATGTTTCCTCAAAAGCCCAGAATCTTTGCTATTCCCTAAATTACTCTAATATAACTCAGTAAATGTTCTTCTATTGGCCTAATATTCAGTTCAGAGTACTGAAGACCACATTTAATACATTGTTGGGGATCCTTGATTTGCAATTATAGCATCTTAGATTATTATTCCATGGATTCAAATTAAGGAGATTTATCAGCTAACGTTCATTCTCTGAACTCCAGCACAGTATTACAACAAAAGGTTTCAGGACTAGTGACTGTTTAAGCCAAATTTCTTCTCTACCTACGTTATCTAACTTGAAAATAATAACATCAAGCATTTTTTCCTCTTTTCAGGGTGCAGGAGTGAACATAATTCATTCTAATATTTGTAGTGTTTTGGTTTTATGAAGAATGATAAAGACAGTTGGAGAACAATTAGATACAAAATAGGATGTAGGATTTAGAGGATGTTTTTTTCTTTGGCAACTTTCATGTTTGCCTCAAATTATGTACTGATTTGTTGACATTCTATTTTCTCAAATGGCTTGATAAATAGTGCATATAGCAGCTATTGATGGAGGGGAAATCTCCTTGGGGGAACATGCCCTTTGGGCCCCCCCTATAGGTTTGGGCTGAGCCCTGAATGTTTACAACATCTGGCTCCACCCCTGGGTACTGTAAAACCAAAAGAGTGAGCTGAAAGATCCTAAAGCGCCCCACAGAGCTAAGGGGAAACTACGGAGTTGGATGATCATCTCTGCATGTCAGAGTTGTGTGGGCATAGGGAATGTTTTGCAGGACGTGTAAATCAGCTCAGATTACGTTTTATTCAAACATACTGAGGAACATGTTTTTTCAATGAAGTTAAATTAAATGTTTTACTCCTTTTATTTGACTTCATTGACTTTTTCAGTGTTTACCTAAAACTCTTTTAAAGCAGCTGTGCGGAACTTTTTACCATTTATAAAACTGTCCCCAGTTTGTATCACCCCCTCTTGAAGATCCGCATATTTATTTGAACCCAACAGCGACAAAAAAGCCTTTCTCTATATGGCTATTTAGCGTAGCCTCGGTTGGGTTGGACACAGCGGAAGTCAGCAAACCAGAATACGGCAACCGGAGGCAGAAGTAAGTCTGCACGTCCGCAGCGGCCCGCAGCCATTAAACCACAGAAGAAGAAGGAACCGTGGTTAAGTTGTTTGCGATCTGCCAATAAATTGAGAGAAGAAGAAGGAGCCGTGTTTACAGAGAGTGTTCTTCGAGTAAGCGGTACGCAACGGGCATTGCTGAACACATAACAGTTTTACCAGACGTATCTATAAGGACTTGGTTGTACTTTCGATGTCATGGCGGATAAAGAAGGAGCACCATCTAAAAGAATAAGAACAAGAACAGAAGAAGGCTAAACGGGACAGTGATAGGGCTCGAGCACAAACACGTGTAAACCTCGGTCGGGCATTCACCAAGTGGAGAGAGCTGAGAGATTTGACAGGTTTTAAAACTGATCCCGAGTTGGCCCTTTTCCTAATCGTCAGGTATGTAATTTTTGTTTTTATTTAGAGAATATACCGCAGCTTGTTAGGTGTTGTTTCACTTCAATATATGACCACATGGAAGTTATAAGCAAGCTAAATGTAGCTGATGTGAACCGCTTTTGTCTAGTAACGTTACAAGAAACGCCACAAAATTATCTGTGACTGTGACCATGAACACAAATATACAGCAGGCAGTTGTCCTCAGTTTATAAGAAATTCAGAGCTACACCAGAACATTTATGATTTTCTTCTCTCTCTCCAAAACAAATGCACGTGGTAATTGCCGGTTGCAGTCGAGATTTTACGAATGAAGCCGAATGCCGGCTGCATTCAGAATTTTGCGACACCAGGCTGTGGGTGTCATACTGCTTCAACCAAAGGGGGCACTATAGTCAACGAAAACGTAAAGTTCCGCACAGCTGCTTTAACCAACTTTACCCAACAGGCAGGAGGCTGGCTGTAATCCTTTGTCTCTGTGTCATTGCTTATTCGCCCAATAATCTGCTTTGACATTGTCTCTCAAACATTGGTTCAGTGTAAGTCACACTATCTCGACTGGAACCCAAGCAGCATTAGTCCTTCAAAATGTATTTATCAAGGCAAATTAGTCTGATGTTTTCACTTTTTTCAGCTTTTGTCTCCCTCCTTTGGTAGTGGCAGTAATTGCATTAACACTGTCGACACATGCTTGTAAAGTATGTCTGCAGGTGAACTTGCCGCATCTCCCATGCCCCCAGGGGTGCTCTCTTTAAGTATTTTTTTTTTATTTAATCCTCCCTCTTAACGCTGAGTTTCTTTTTTATCTGGAGCATCCACTTCAGAAACTTTTCTTCACGCTTATAGGTTATTCAGATATAGCTTCTGCCAAATTTCTAGCTGCGTTGCTCTGGTCCCCCACTCCTTCCCTTTTCTTAAAAAAATCTTAATTTCAAACTGTCAGCATATGTAGTATCAGATATAAAACATACGAAGCATTGTGGAAAAAAGCAGTGCCAACCAAAACAATTTTAACAAATCTAACGAAAAATAAATAAATTACTCACTTCTTGTGCACCTGCGTGGGAAAGTTGGCAAAGACCCCAAACAACAAAACTCTGGACTACTGGGAAATACAGAGAGCTTTCCCTCTGGCAGTAGGCTCAGGCAGCATTGTGTGAACACTCGTTTAACAAGGGCTTTCCCGCACTCAGCGGTACCTTAGGATGAAGAACATGAAGTGAAAACTGATCATCCATCAAAATGATGTGCTGTACAATTACTACAGCATATTTTATTTGATCGCATTTTTTATCCTGCTCTGGTGAATGTTGTATGTAAAATATAGTTTGTACATAACTGTTGAGGCTCAGCACTGCTTAGGTTCACTTCAGTGAATCTGTAATGGCCTACAGTCAGCACAACTGTGATGCATGGGGTCTGATCTGCCCTGTGCATCCTCATTTAGTAGCTGCTGAGCCAGAGGGGGAGCACGGGGGATGGGGAGGGGGGAGACAGAGAGAGAGAGAGCCAAAAACTAAACCAGTAAATGAAAGATTTCCAAAAAACAGGGAACCACTTATCTGCCTCTGAAGTATTTCATGGTGGGATTAGTTCAAACAGCTGCTAACTAAAGGCTTACCATACCAAACAGATACCAGTAACTTCTCCGAGGTGTAGCCCAACATTACACCATAGCAGCAGGTAAATAATCCCCTTTACTGCTGCGTTAAAAAGTCTTGACACAGTGCACATAAGCACTGCATTCAGCCTAATCCTGAGCTTCACCCAGACACAAGCCTGACAGGAGTTTCTCATCGATTTCAACGGACACAAGGAAAACCTCATTTGCTCATCAGCTCGCCTGGCTGGAGGAGACGCTGCGCTCGTCTATTAAGCCCAAGATCTTTATCACTATTCATCTCCTGTCCTGTAAATCTTCCCTGCATCTGCAGAAAATCAGTGGTGATAGAGTACAGTGGCCCAAGCCGGCCCAGCTGGCAGACCCAGGTCACACACTGGGCCATAAAGCACCGCGGGCCATCGATTGGTGCTCTCGCAGGGCAGATAACAGTCAGAATGTGGGGTGATAATGCTTGAATGTTGCTGATGGTGGTCAGCCCAAATGGGCCCATTATGCAGAGCCTCTGTTATACGATCCTGCCAGTATCCTGCTCTTTCCACTTGAAATGCTTCGCAAATTCTTCATCCATTACAGCAAGTCACACTTTTTTAAAAAAAAAAAGAAAAGGGAGCGGCTGACAGATACTCTGCACTTTTAGATTTCTGATGAACTAATCTGGCTTTGGATCTCTGTGTGAATGTTCGTGTCTCCATCGTCTGCTTCTTATTTTATAGATTCTTCATGAACCTGTAAAATAAAGGTCTCCACTGAGTGGGCTCAGAAAGCTTTTCCAAAACCACAAAGGCTCTGTTATCAGCTGGATTTCTTCATTAGATTTATTAGATTTCATCATCATCAGAACGGCTCTTTCACTTTCTTTTCCCTCAGCCTATTTCCCCCCTCTCCACAATGCAATGACTCTCTTGTGGACTGTTATAGCTACTTGCAGAATATAAATGTTTTCTAGTGTGATATAGATTTTTCCTGACAGGCTTCCTAATGCCTTGCTTCTACCAGACTTACTCAGAATTACCTCCATTTAAGCCACTGGCCCTGCAGAACCTTCCTTTCTTCTTTGCTGCATAACTTCACTGAGCCAATGCACTTACCACAGACAGACATGTACAGTATATTGAGAGTGAGAGCGCAGCCAGGAAAGGTCAGCCCCTCTCCTCATACTGACTACACAACACAGTATCAGATGAGAAAGGGAAGTTCAGAGAGAGCACGGTTTTCTCTTGGCAATTTGAGACGTCTCTGTGCTGAGCCTCATTCATTTAGATTGGATTACAAGTCGGTTCATGGAGCTACAGTGAACAGATTGCCCTTCTTACACATAACGCTATACTTCTTATACTGGCTGCTCTCATTTACATGTTGACATCCATCACCCAGACTGTTGGCGCAGATGGATGTTGTGTGCTTGGGAAATAAATATTTTTTACCCTTTATTCATCTGGATAAATTTTGCTGTGCAATCGTTCAGCACGCTGAGCTGAACTGCTTTACCTTCACGCAGCTTCACATATAGATATTTACACCATTTCAGAGCCCGTCAGTGAGGCTGCAGTGTTGTACTGTCGGCCCCTGAGTGACGTTACTGGCTTAGTGCCTTTTACAAGGACACATTAGTGGTAGTGGTTGAGAGATGCAACAACTGTTTTCCCTCCAGTTTTTCCAAATCTGTCCAGGGATTTGAACCAGAAGAACATTTAATCACACACTCGCTTGTTGTAACAGATCACACATGTTTTTTTTTTCTTTCTGCCTTGTTTCATTTTTGCAACGGATTTCCTTCCAAAACAATTTACTCACATTCAGATGCCAGCTATTGCGAGAGCATTCAGTAATAAATCACCTTTCTGTTTGGTATTGAATCTCATGATGATGAGGGTTGGACAATATTAAGATACTCTTGTCAAGAGAGGTGTAAAAAGATTTAGCCATCTGTACCAAGATGAATATCACTTGAATATGTAGTAGTAGTATTAGACCATTGTAGACAGTATTGTATCAGTGAGCAGGTCTGTTTTATATATATGGCATTGCTGGATATGCAGGGTTGTTGTGTCAGTGTGATAAAGTACCTTCATTTGTCAGGTATTAAAATGCACTGAATTAGCCAAAAACAGACAGTTATCTATAAATGATTTTTCAATTGCAAGATTGCATGAGTTTATCAGTGTCTCCCAACCCTACTGATCTAATGATGACGTGTGTGATGTTAAGTGTGATTAGTTAAACAGTAAGTGTGTTTGAGATCAGACTTAAATCTATTAATGAAACAAAAATGATGTGTACTGTAGAGCCTGAAAAAAATTGCTGTGCAGATACGCGAAAGAAATGTCAAAGTTTAAACCTCTTCACTGGAAGTAGCTAAAGAAATAGCTCAAGATTTGCTCTCTGGCATTGTATATTTGGAACAATTTATTTGGCATGTGGTTTGATATTTTAGTTTGGCCCATCTCCCATCCACTAACATAAAGGGGGAGGGGTTTATGGGCTGTACTGCAGCCAGCCACCAAGATATTTGGTTTCACTTTTAGGGAGCTGTCATGCCGTCCATACAGTCATTGATGCTGACCAGACTGCTCTGCCCCAGAAGGTTTCAGGTTTCTTTGTCGGGGTTGTGACGACTTTTGTTCTCCTGTCGGATAGTGTTTTTCCGTATTAGATAGTGATTGACTTTCCTTTCAGTGACGTACCTAATCTACGTAGTATCTAGCTTGTCTGGTGTTTGTTTGAATCTCAGATTTTAGGGAAGTGCGTAGACATCGCCCCCTTCAGTAAAGGAATGTGAACACATTTCTCTAGGGACAAATTTTGAACGAATACTTTGAGAAGAAGGGATCTTTGACGGATTTTATACAAAAATATGCTTTAAAAAAATGGAGCTATTCTCAAACATCTTTATCAATCGACCACAAAAACACAAAGTATGTGGAATTTTCCAGCTATAGTATATGGACAAGATTCAAGGTTTTACCCAAACACATACACACACAAGTACACACTGCAGGTAACCATTAATGTTTTATTGTTGCACACTCCAAAAACTGCTACTTGCCTGCTTGTTTTGTTGTCTCTGTTCCGGACTCGACAGCACAGGGACAGGAAAACAAAAATAAAGAAACTTTTCCTTTCCCTTGAAACACAAAAATAACGACTCCAACCAAGCTGAATATAAAACCTTTAATTCTTGGTCTCAAATTTCACTCCATGCTATCTGAGAGACACACAGTGAGGCTGCACAATTAGGTGTTAAAGTGTTGGTGCAAAGCGAGTAAAGTACTTTAAATCCTCTCAGAGTCCTGGGGTGCTGTGTCTGTAATTACTGGCTCCTATTCTTGATTGGAAGAGCTTCACATGTTGCTGTGGTTGCCTCTCTGGGCTCTTGGACCATATTAGCTGCTTTACTCGGGCTCCCTGATCCCTATGGTTTGCAACTTTCACCCCACAGAGAAGAAATGGCACATCCAGTCCAAACTTTTGCTTCACAGCAAAAAACATTCCCCTCACTGTTTTATTACTTACATAAGTAAGATATTAGCATGAAGCTGAGCCTGTGCAGCAGACTCCTCTATGGCTCTGCCCTTAAAAAATGCTAGATCATGAAAGGCTCTGTTACAGTGAGTCAAACAATGCACTGCAATGATACCGCCTCTGGTGGCTCCTTAGCTTTAACTTTTGAAAGGCTTCCTCAGCATTACTGGAGCAATTCTTTATGTCTGAGGGAGGGCCGTGTTTTTTGCCAAGTCATCATGGAGTGTAATATTATGGCACAGTGTGACGCCAAATTGTAGAGAAATTATCAGCTAGGTGGGACGCCAGGACACAACACCCTGATACACTGATGTAAGAGTTATTATTCATTTCACTCTCTCCCTCTTCTGTCTCTACCCACAGGTCAGGAGTGGCCATGCCATTTGGCTGTTTAACAATCGGGGAGAAGAAGGATTATAACAATCCTTCGGATGTGACAGATAAATATGACCTGGGTCAGATTGTCAAATCGTGAGTATCTCAACTGCTTCCTGACTTTTGATCTGTGTTTCTATCCCTGTAAATAAACCTCAAATGCCTTTTTTTGTTTTCAGGGAGGAGTTCTGTGAGATATTCAGGGCCAAGGACAAAACTACGATGAAAATGTATACATGTAAAAAGTTCCTGAAAAAGGATGGAAGGAAAGTTCGCAAGGCTGCGAAAAATGAGATCCTCATCTTAAAGATGTAAGTTATTCATCGTGGTTAATGTTCTCTGGAGTGTCAATTTCTGTGGTAAATAGTGCATGATCAGTTTTGTGATGAGACTGTCAAGTTCTTTGCTTTTTTGTTTTCTCTGTTTATCTTCTTAAACACAAATTTCACAGACAGTTTTTGAAACAAAAATACAAAAGGGAAAACAAATCGTGGTGCTCGCTTTAATAAGGAAATGCAAACAAACCTCATTTTGCTGAGCGATCACACGCAGCAACTCTTTCTAAGAACCTCGTTTATCTCAACTTCTCTGTGATTATCTAACTTTCAGGTAAAACCCACATTAGCATAACCTGGCCCTTATCAAACAATTTGTCGCTGACAGCAGAGGCAGTGGAGCAGGATGAATACGAAAGTGTGATTTCTTTATAAGAAGCCTTTCAAGACATGAACTCATATTCCTCTGAAAATTACACTTCAGACACCTCAGTAACAGAGATGTGCACTGCTCCTGTTTTTAATGGTTTAATCATCAGTGGGGGGTTTGAGTGAATAATCAGATATGATGACATGTCAAAGGCTGAAAATAATTGCGGGCAAAACATCAAATGCAGTGTTGAATATAAAATGCTTGAATATAGACATTAGAAAAGAGGTGCTTATTCAAATTATTAATCTCGATACATTTTTTATTGTTGTTACTCAGAATGAACCAAAAAAATCCTGCAAACTGTCAGTCATTTGTACAATTTGGTTCCTCATCTGCTGAGTTTTTCTTATCACTGATTTAAAGTTAACCCCCTCTCTTAACTTATCGTTCATCTGGATGTTGTGCATGTGCCGAATTTGACACTGGGAAGCTGTTTTCATGTTTATCTGCTGATGAGAGAGGTTTTTCTGGGCTCTACTTAAATCTGAACTGAATTCGTAGATATGCATAGTAAAGCACATAATTTTGAGAATATTTAATGAAGTAATTGAACTTTTTTGTGGAAAATAATATGAGACACTTTTTTTTTCCCGACGCCGAGGATTTTCATGTCTCAACGCAATACTTCACCAACAAAATTACCGTTTGCATATGAATAAGTCATGACGTAGTACTATGAATTTGTGAGGAAAACCAGCAAAACTATATCAAAACACTTGATTATAAACTCTCCCACAACTTGTGCATATTAATCCAAGTCTAATTTATCCAGTCGTATCCTTAGTACTCCCCAAACACATGCATATTTGCGGAAAAAAACCTTAGTATTGGAGTCTGGCTGCAAAAACACAAGTTTCACTTGAAATTTTAGATAGCAACTTTTTAGTGGAAGTGCATGTCTTTGGGAAGTACTGATCAGTGTTGGGTAAGGGTTACTTTAAAAGTAATCAAAGTATGTTACTGCGTTACTTTTTAAAAAAGTAACCAGTTACTTTACTGCGTTACTCCCTGAGTAAAGTAACTCAATTACTTTAAAAGTACTTCCAACATTACTCCCTGAGAAAAGTAACTCA